>NW_010525468.1:15812-47960 GCF_000687285.1 Phaethon lepturus | reverse complement strand
GCCCCGCGCAGCTGCCGTGGGGGAACGCGCACCTTTCTTTTGGGGCTGGGGCGGGCTTGCGCTCCACTCCTGCTCCAGGACGAAGCCAGGAGGATGGGTGAATCGGAGCTGCCCGCACCAGAACTCGTCCGGGGGCTGCTCCGATGGAGCTGCTCGCACACAGCCCTCCCTTGCGGCCCGGCCGCCGGCTGCAGCCCGGCCCCGCGGGTTTGGTAGCGGACGCGCATCGCCAGCTCCGGGCTGGCTGCATCTTAAAAAAAAACAACAACAAAAAACCCCCGTGTAGACGTGGCACTTCGGGACACGGTCTAGTGGGCATGGTGGTGTTGGGTTGATGGTTGGATTTGATGATCTGAAAGGTCTTTTCCAACCTTAATGATTCTGTGATTCGGTGTTCAGGAGGGGTGTTTGCTCCTGAGTTTGCTCGTGCATCTGCCGCTGGTTGTAACGCACAAGCTAGTCGGGTGCCAGCTGCAGCGCTCTGGTCACACACAGCCCCTGCTTCCCCCTCTTCCCTTCCGCTCCCTGGACCCCAGCCCTTTCCCCGGGACCGCTGGGTGGGGACGAAGCCCCCCCGGGCCGAGGGCAGGGCAGGCTCCGTCTGGAGCTCACGGGTGGGCCTTCAGCAGCCGGAGACGGAGCTTCCTTTGCCTCTGCCCCGCACGCCTCCTAACTTTGTTGCATAAATAAAAACCAATTTGCTCCTGACTGTTTGTGTTTTGTTTTGATGCTCGGTGGGCCCACAGCACGCGGAGGAGGTGCGCACACGGGAGTTCACCTGCCTCCACAGAAAGGCCGATAAACCTTTAATGAGCGCACCGGGAAGGAGCTCTGCTCTGAGGTGCTTTATGTGCGTTACGGGAGGACATAATGGTGCTTGTTTAGGAGGGAGCCCTGCTGTAGAGCCCATCCCCAGATCTTGCAGCCTGCCCTAAAAAACGAGGAGGAAAAGGTATTTCAAGTTTTGTGGACTGCAACCTGATGCATGGGGTTCAGTCTGATCTGGTCTGGTTATCTGTTGCCTCTGGACGAGACACGTGAAGGGGACCCGCACAGCAAACAGAAGGGCTTGGGCCATGTGTGTCCTTCTAGAGGCTGGAGGGATGCTGAAGGACATGTCCAACAGCACTAGATGCTTATGCACAAGCAACTGAACTGAACCATAACAGGACCTCTTAAATCAAGCCACTGTCAGAGGCAAGGACCAAGCCAAGATCTCCTGCAACAAAGGCTTGTGCTTGTTTCTGTAAAGAGTGCTGTCATTACTGGGTGTTGTACAATATCAAAGGGTTTCTGGCCTAGACTGCTATGAAAGCTCCTTAACAGATAAGAAAATATGTCTTTATATTTGCCATTTGATTGTGAAAGGAGACATTTTAATCAGGGTTTGTCAGCCTGTCTGATATATAAATAGTATTTTATTCTGTTACGCTGCTCTTATCAGTGGCCTACAGTCTGATGACTCGCAAACAACAGTTGGAAACTGTGGCTTCCTTTTTCTTAATTGGGCAAAATTCCTGCTAAAGTTAAGTTTTGTCAAAATCGATGGGTCCCAGCCCAGGTGAGTGTCCTGGGGGAAAAAAAATGGGGGTGGCAGAAGTGTGTCCGAAGCTAAATTCAGAAACGTGAGGACAGGGTGGCCTGTGTAAAGGGCCGAGGGGACAGCCACCATGTAGGAGCTTCCCCGTGGTGACCTCGAGGGTGCGAACCTGGTCAGGCAACCCCAGTGCAGGCTGAAGAGGTGAGTGCGGCAAAGAGCTTGAAGATGGTGATATTTGTGAGACACACAGGGAAGAAACAGCCCTGGAAAGCTGCTTTCAGCAAGTCTTTCTCCTCCCTCTGTCTGTTTTTGTCCTGCACAGCAAGCCTGTGCATCTCCCCATCCTTTCCCAGCACCTTTGCCCACCTCCTCTCTGTCACTGGCACCTACTAACCCTACACCCACCGGGATAAGTGGCTGGACAGTCCTGCTGGGACCAGCTGGTGCTTTTTCCACCCTAAGTAAATAGATGTTTTGATGCAGGAAGACACTTTGGGGGTACAGTGACCCCGAATAGGTTTTGGTCAGTAATTAGCTGGAGGAAGCTCTGCCTGCTGGAGAGTTGATGTGCTCCAGGACGTGTCCTCACCGACTGCATCCTAAAATATTTCTGCTGATGGGGATCCAGCCAGGATCACATGAGTGCTTTGTCTGCCCTGGGTGCTGCAGGATGGAGGGACTGTTTGTAAAATAAGTTGCTGCACATCCTTCAACTCAGATAGATACACAAAATTTGCAACCCTCAAGTTAAAACCAGGTAAGCTCCAAGCAGCATTGTGGTTTGTAGCTTTAATAGAGATTTATGATGCTCAGCTACATTGGTGCTGCCTACAAATTCCTCTTTGCTTTTCTTTCTGGTATTTGCAGTGTGCCCAGGGCTGTTCCTGTGCTGCTGATGCTGAGGATGAACCTGGTTTATGCTATGAATTGTTGTAAGCGATGGGCACTTGCGGTTCAGTGCTTCAGCATAGGGATATAAACCTTCTCCAGCTTGAGGGATTTCCAAATTCAGAGTATGTGCCTGGTGGCTTCCATAGCCGCAAAACCAAAGCCAGATACCAAAGGCACCTGTTTAGGAACATTCAAAGCACAGTGCAAAATCTAAGGCAGCAGCTTGATGCTATTCCTACTCTTGCAACAGCTTAGTTAAAAGGCATTTTTGCAGAGGAAAATGCGATACTTAAAAGGTAACATTCTTTTCACTTTCCAGTTTCCAACTCCGTTTGTAACTTAGCCCAAAGAAGTGATCAGGGGCAGCTTTTCTTTCGTCCCAAAATCTCTTTTTCATGCACTGGATGTCAGCGCTCCCGAAAAGATTAAATAAGGCAGAGGTAATGTAGATTTAAAGGATTTTCCAGATGAAGTGCCAGAGCACTTTGAACTGCAGAAGAAAGGGGTTGCGGTGCGAGGACTGGCTGGTATGGGGGAAGGTGCAGTGCAGAAGTGCCCTGTGTGTAAACGTGCCATGTCCACGGAGTCGCAGGGTGTGGAACAGCAGCATGAACGCTGCGCGGTGGGGCACGGTGCCACGCTTGCAGCATGCTGGCAAAAAAACGCATAACAGGGCTGCATGTCCAGTAACGGCCCTGGGGAATGGTGCTTCCTAAGAGCTATGATGGCCGCTGCTCAGGACCGGGAGCTGGAGGGACCTTGCTCAGCCACTCTG
The DNA here is from genome assembly GCF_000687285.1 of Phaethon lepturus. NCBI lineage: Eukaryota > Metazoa > Chordata > Aves > Phaethontiformes > Phaethontidae > Phaethon > Phaethon lepturus. The sequence continues at coordinate 44,754 of NW_010525468.1, read as the reverse complement.
GTGCTACCACACTGAGTATGGTGGGTATGCAGCCATGAGCAATGCTGATGGGGCATAGGGGACCTCCATCAGCCTTAGTCTTTGCCCAGAGATCCAACTCTGCATCAAGAACAAAATCTCTCCAAGGGGATGCTAGCATGGGAGGAAGAGCTGCAAGGACAACGCATGTGCTCCCTGTGTCCGCTGAGTGGCCATCTCAGCTAGGGAAGGGGCATCGAACATCACCGGTGTCAAATGTTGCTGCCACCACCAGCAGAAGAGGCATCAAGGGGCAACTTCTCCTGCTTGTCCTCCGAGGGAGACTCCACCCTGATTCAGCACTGAAGATGTCTTGGCAAGAACATGAACTGCTGCAAAGGATAAATTACTTCTGTTATCTCCAGATGGATCAGGTCTCTGGCAGTATCTGATACCAGCCCTTCAGGAGGAAAGTTCAAGGAGATTTGTGGAAGCACTTGCTCTGTGATCCTCTCAGAAGGTGCAGAGTTACCTCCTGGCCATGGGCAGTGGGTGGAGGGAGAGGTAGGGGGAGGAACAAGGTTTAATAAAAATAATAATAATATTTTTAAAAATCCCCTTTGCATTTCAGTAGCAGCTCTTCCAACGTTCCCAGACCAAATTAACTCATGAAAAATTCCTGGCAGGTCGGTATGAATTCCACAGATAGGTGAAAAGAGATTTGGAGGTAGAGTAAATAAACAGCTTCAAGTTATGCAAAATGGCACTGGAGTGGGTAGAAGAAGAACCCAGGAGTCCAGGTCTGTCTCTCCCCTCTGGCTGTGCTTCCCCTGGGCCGTTTGACCTTCAGGAACACTGGCTGTACTGCAAGGTTTGTGTCTCTACTTGGGGCATCTTTATTTGAAGAGCTGTAAAGCAGCATGGAGAGCCGTCAGGAGACTGAAGCACTTTAGGTATCTAATGCCATTGAGCAGATACTCATCTCTGCCTGTTTAGGCTTGTTCACCCTTCGGGATAGGTGGGTGTGCATGTGTGGGGCAGTATGGGATTATTTGGGAGCAGAAGGCAACATCAGAAATACAAGTCTTGACAACAACTCAAGGGCTGATTTTCGGGCGCTCTGTACCTGCAGTCAGCTTGCTTCTTTCAGAGCCCTTCATCACCCTTCTGGGCGAGCTTTCAGGGGCTGCTGACCTGGTGAGCTCTGGTGAAAAACATTTATTTTGAAATCTGACCACGGTTTGAGTGGTGAGCTCCCGGGAAAATTGAAACTTCATGCATAGCCAGATCAAATAAAAAGCCACTGAGTGTATGACAGCATATGTCCTTATCCCACTTCTATAGACATATATAACATGGCTGTTGAGATATCTTTGGCTTCTAATTGTTTTTTTTTAATTTTATTAAGGGAGCATCCTGTGCTCTTTACTTGTTAGTGGCACTTTCTCTGTGCAATATTTCTGGGTCGGCAGGGATAAACTTTTGCACTGTGTTTGTACAGCTCCTAGCACATTGGCCCCAGTCCTTAGTGGAGTAAACAGGATGGAGGCAGAGCTGACAATGCGCACGCTGGTGCTGAGCTCTGTCCTCCTCCACTACAGGCAGCTCTGCAGCACGTGTCCAGCCCCAAAGCCACCACTGAAAAGCTATACCACATGCCTTGACCTTCCATGAGACAAAAAGTGCTGCCCTGCGCCCTGTAACAAACTTCAGACTTACAGTCAGAGATTCACAGCTGCATTGTAAGATGCAGGGAGCTCAAGAGCGTCTTCAGTCATGACATGGGAAGGAAATCGTTAAGTAAAATTCCCCCTTGACTCTACAAAAAGGGTCACAGCCCTTCCTGCAAACAAAAGGAAAAAGCCCCACTGCTCCTGCCAGTCTGAGCCGGGGGAGACTGATTCCTGGTCCCAAGTCTGGTGCCAAGTGTAGCCCCGAGTGTGTGATCCAAGATGATTGTCGTCCTGGGAGTATTTATCACCTCCAGGAGGACCAGTCCCTATGTCCTTCCCTGCTTCCCCTTTCCAGCTCTTCTCAGGTGCTCCTGGGGAAGGTGAGGAAACTCCAGCAAAAAAAGGAGAAATAAAAGCTCCTTCCAAGTTCTGCAGGTACCCATGAACAGCCTTGGGTGACGATCAGTCCCATGTGGACAGGGACATGACACTGCCTGGTCTCCCAACAGCCCTTCCTTGGACACACCAATGAATGGAGCGCCCATGGATTTTTCATCATTTTGAGGCAGCAAGGGCCTGATTTTTAGAGCGCTGAGCATCAGCACACACCAAAATCTCAGCCTCGACACCTCCCAGGAATCACTGCCCCTTCACAAGTGCAAAGCGGGTAGCTCAGGCAGGCAGCACAGAGGGCAAAGGCAGGGCACTTTTCAGTTGTGGCCTAAAAAATTGCAGCACAGGTTGGATTTTACCATTTGCGTGAGGCATTGCACGTCCTTGGGTACGCAGGACCAGACAGCCGCATCCTGCTTTCGCTGTGTCTCCTGCCCGGACCTTCCACAAACACAGATGTTCCTTCTCCTCTGACAAAAATCATTCATGAAAAATTCAATGGGACATTTCTTCCCCCTCTTTCTCGCTCTCGTTTTTGTTGTATTCTTGACAAGCTTGAGCTCCTTAGGGGGGGAAAAGAAAAGAGCAGCCCAGCCCCTGGTTCTCCCTGCGTCCTGCAGCAGTGCCCATTTTACATGGTACAAAGGTCATTTAGCATAGCATGAAGCCCTCAGCAAGTTGCACAAGGCAATTTCATCTGATCCGTGATGGAATTCCACTCAGCCAAAGTCCGTATTATTATGCATTTTTTACACATTAGGATTTTCCTTTTGTTGGCAGCCAGATCTCTTCATGAGGTGTTAAAAAGTGCAGAGGGGCTCTCTGCCCCACTTCGGGTAGCTAATCCTGCCTTTAAGGCTGGGATAACTGTTTCATTGTGGGATGGGCTGAGCTTTAGAGCCACTGACGTTTGCTGACAAGGATCTCAGAAACCAGCAGTAAACCGGTGGTGGAAGAAAACCCATCTCCACTTCTTGCAGGTCAGCCGCATCCCAGCAAGGGCCGTGAGACACTGTAATTTCTTCTCTCTCTCCCTTTTTTTTTTTTAAGTTCTGGCCCCTAATTTTCTAAATGTTTTCCAAGCTGGCAAACACGTGATGACTCATTTGCACCTGTGAAAAGCAATCCTCCCAATTTGATGGATGATATGGCAAACCTTAAAAAATAAAGGTTAACCAGTAGAGTTAAATAAATAGATTCTCCCCCAGCACTGAATAGAGCCGTGTCGCAGGCAGAGCAAGCATCTGCTTCACGCCAGTCATGGCCACATGTCTCCTGGGTAGTCACAACAGCCACTTTATTAACTATCGTGGTCCTTCAAGTACTAATTAGATTATACCTGAATCTAAAAAAATGGGTAGCCTTTGTTTATAGCTCTTATAAAATAATATTGAGGTCTATTATAATGCTTCTGGCTGGAAAAACAATCAAACCCAGTCCTTCAGTCAGCAGGATATTTAGGTGATTTTAAACTGTTCTGACTTTATCAGAAAAGATGAATTCAAACAGGAACAGGTGCAGAGAACAGCGACTAGGACGGAGCATAATCAGGCCCTGGAAATCCTGTTTTATGAGAGAGGACTAAAAGAGATTGGCTTGTTAAGCCTAGCAAAATGAAGGGAACATGATTGCTGTCTATAAATACATCAGGGAAGTAAATACGAAGGAGGGAAAAGAACTATTAAAGCAAAAGGCAGGGTTGGCACAAGAACAAATGGATATAAACTGGTCACTAATAAACATAGTCAGGAAATTAGAAGATGTTTTCCAGCCACCTGAGCAGCACGGCTCTGCAACAGGCTTCCAGCAGCAGCGGAGGGAGCGAGGGCTGGGCTGAGCTCCCGCGGTGCTGGGCAGTTTCTGGCAGGGATGGCATGCGTCGAGAGCAGGGGACCGAATTCAGAGCCCTGGGACATCCCTGCTAGTCCCACACTCATCTGTCAGTGCAAATATTTTGTAACAAGTGAGGGTGGAAGGAAAAAAGATGGAAAATTGTAACAACGCTGGCAGTTTGTTGGGAAAATGCTGATTCTGAGGAAAATAATTTCTCAGGGAACAGAAATAACCAGTGAGAAAATTTCAGCCAACAAGATAAGAACAGATAATGAAATGGGTGGTAGCAATGAAATGATTTATCTGGTTAATATAAGAAGCAGATAGCAGAACTGGGAATGGCCCTAAACCTTATTTCTTGATGACAATATGAATTTTCTTCACTGAAATGTAGAAATTGTACAGAAACACTGTATAGAACATGACCCTGTAAATCTGGAAAGGGAGCACCTCCGTTGTTAGCAATGAGCAGACAGTGCTTGGTAAGTTATGAAAGGATAAATGTAGCTGAATTTAGCTTTTTCTTCCTCCTACCTTCCCCATGAGCAAAACTGTAAACATGGGCAAAGACTTCCCCTCTCCCCCTCAGACACTGCCTGAGGAACATGGGGTAAGGGTAAATTAGCACAGCTATTTAATTCTCTTGCTGAAAGTGCCTTTTTTTCCCTTTTGATTTAGACAAACTGAAAAGTTTAAGCGAATTCAGCAGTCTGGCACGGTCTCTCTGGCTGAAGCTGGTCTGCTGCATATGAAATCCTTAAACAGGCTTTGGCTCAACAGAAACACTAGCTGTTTTTGTTTTGTGAGTAAACCCCAAGCGTTATTTGGAGTCATCCTCTCGCAAACGCGGGCTCAGAGCAGAGTGTTTTGGTCAAGCTGATCCTGTTCCCGCCTGAGCAAAAGGCTTTTGCTTAATGGGTTTTCAAGTGATCTGATGTTCGGTTGGCATCTTGTGAATGATGAGAGGCAAAAAAAAAAAGGTCTCTGGTTCTGGTTTTACTTATAGACCAGGAAAGCCTCTCATACTTCATGGAGACATGGCAATACAGAGGGAAATAACTGGGAGGAGGCCTTGGTCCCGCTCTCAGCAGCTCCTCTACTGAGTCACTGTAGAATAGTGCAGAAAGTTTCCCTCAATACATTGTTCCTATCCTGATTTTCTGGTTTCTCAGGCACCCGTCCAACTCTTTTTTACAATTAAGAACATACTGGTCCCCCTTCAGTAATAATAAAGGCAAAGAAAGGTAATGCAAATAGTTACCGAACGACCAAAGGGACTAAACAAAGCGTGACGCCTCTAAATAGACAGGTAACCCCTGGTGCTGCGACTGCAGCATATCAACGCAAGCATACATCAATATCAGTCAATACTGTACCATAACTAATACCATACGTACTTCAGCCACCCAAAAGCGCCCAGGAGTCCACCCTGGTTACGTGACGCACCATGCTCTCTTTTCCCCCCTCCACGATTCAGTCGTCAACTCAGGTAATGCCATGGAGAAATTACTCAGACCCAAGATTAGCAACCAGGTGATAACCTAGCCCTAATGGTTCAAATGCAAGATCAAAGGTGGTTGGAAAGGCACGGGCAAGGAAGCCGCTGTGTTAAAACACAGTTACAGGTGCGCGACAACCCATCGCTAAGAGACATTTGTTAAGAGGCATTTACTGCACGTATTAGCAGGGATAATGCAGAAGGGATAAATTCATTACCTGTGTAACGATTTTACATTAGTACTTGCCTTCAGTGGATTCACTCCAGAAATGATTTTTGCCCTGTCAAGATGCACATACTATTATTTGTCCCTGTTTGCCTTTATGAAACTCAGATCTGCTCTGAAACTTGAGAAAAAGCTAGACAGAATATAGAGATGTGGTAATGGGCTTAAACTCTCTATTTGCTAAAAAGTGAGATGAAAAAGCACTCTAACATGTTTGCAGTCTGGGTAGCTGTCAGGACGTAAAGAAGCACTGGTGGTACTGATCAGGTACGTCCCTGAGGTTTTGAGAGTGAGAGGTTCAATGAAGGTGGTGCAATAAGAGTGGCATGACAGTTGCTTAGTCCCATCCATCTCCCGAACACTGAGTGCCTTTGAGTGAAAAAATCATCCGTGGTGTGAACTAAACAGAGGAGAGTAACTGCCCGATCGGTGAGTTTGCTGTTGAACAGGTACACTGATAAAATACCATGTGAATCAATTAAAGATTAGGCTGTTGCAATAATACTTACTGGTTTAGTTGATAAAGTCCCTTTTCTTTTTGTCCCAGAAATGCCCTTGCTGCTTTTATTCATCTTTTAAAATGAAATTCTTTTAGAGGATGGAAACCCTCAAACTACTCTTGAACTTAGGCTGGTGACTTCGTATTGCTTAGAGTTTACGTGACAGTTAGCTTCTGACTTAAAAAACCCCAGGTCATTGTCTAGAAATGTGACAAAGTGTGCCATGTCATTTAGAAAGATGGAGGGAAGACGGACAGGAGGGGAGGAAAGAAGAAGGAAGAAAAGAGAAAGCTGGAGGAAAGGAAAATATGTAAGAATTCATCATGAGTGTCAAGTTCTGATTCCGTTCTGGAGCCTGGCTGACCAAAGCGCCAGCCCAGTTCAGAGTGACTGATTTCCATGGTGTGAAGTGGTTATATGTTGAGATGAGGCTTTTGGGTCAGTCACTGACTCAGAGCCCAGTGACAAAATGCAGATCAAGCTGCACGTTTGGATTTCAAGTGTCCTCAGATCTGGGTCTATTTAGATGTGCAGTTTGGCATCACATTTCAAATAATGGGATGCCTGAACAACCATTAAGCCACATCTTTATACAACCTGTTCTGAACTCCTGGAGAACACATCACTGTCCTGAGAACAGAGGAGAGCAAACACTTGGCTGGCCAGGCTGTGCTTTGCAATCAAATCCTGTGCACGTTATTGCTACTACTGCCCCGTGTCTATATGGACCTTCCTTTCTACCAATATATTTTTTGTCTTGTACTGAAGAAGGAGGATCTTCCTCTTCCAACCTTTATCCATTGGACATTTCTCTGACTTGTGCTTGAAGCCAGGAGGAGCCCACTGCAAAAAAGGGCATGTTATACGACCATACACATATACCAAAGTGCGTCTACACAGCTCTTTTGAAGTGGTGCAACAACAAAGAACTTGGGCCCTTGACCTTAAGTTGAGGATGGCAGAGGGTTTTCTGGCTGCAGCCCAGCCTCTTTGCCGATCACTCCCTGGTGAGTGGCTGCAGGCTGTTTTCCACCTTTCAGAGCAAGCCTCCTGGGGCAGAGGGTCCTCACTGCACCGGTCTGGGCATGCGCCTGGCTCCACGCGTGGGGAATCACACCTCGCAAAGGCTCAGGGTGAGCACATCAGACAGAGCTACGGCTACATCCCGCTGTGGTGCTGGCCTGTGGCCACCCCACTGATACACCTGCCGTGGAGGTGTATGACCACTGTGTCTTATTTCTGGGATGGGAACCTGTGTACACTGTCCGGGCTGGAAGTCAGGTGAGGCAAGAGGCTGTTGCTGCTTCAAGGTCCATTCCCATGAGGAGCCAGCCTTACACGGTGTGCGTGTCTTGCAGCGGCCGCAGTGACAGGGCTGGCCGCTCCATGTTTCATGGGGTTCTTGCTGTACCCAGACGACAGTGTGAGAAATAGGTGTCTTCTGGTTTGGATCTGACCTGAAAGCAAAACCAGACTGTGTGTTTGGATCACCAGGGCTCAGAGGGCTTCAGCTCTGGGACTCCAGTTTTTATCTTTTTATTATTTATTTATTCCTCATATACACTTAATCGTTTCTACCAGATGTTAAGGGCCCTTTGTGCCATCTGAAACTTACTGAAAACAATCTGAAATGTGGCTAATAAATACACATATGCATAGTACTGCATCATGATTACTTGCTCCTAGACGATTATTGCAGGGACCCCAAATTTCATGCTGGTGAAATATATTTAAACATGAATATCAATTTGAGACTTCAGTTCTGATCACGCTAGATGACTCTTAACAACCATGACCAACCTCTCCTCAAATCATTACCATTCGTATAGCCACAAAAGGCAAACTTGATGAGAGAATGAGAAGCTAGTAGGGTCTCAGGCTAAGCATACAACAGTGGGATAGCTATAAATGAACCTTTTCAACCATAAATTACATGTGGCCAGTAATTCCCTTTTCTCCCTCCCCATCCTCCCCCTACACTCTGAAAACCCTGGGACAAAGGCTTGCCTCTCTGAAGGATGCCTTTCTGGAGGATTAAGCAGCTTTTGTTGACAAAATACAAATTACAACTCCTTTGCTTGGTGTCCCGCCTTCTCAGCTGGGCTCCAGTCCCTGAGGGACAAGGCTCTATTACCCCTGCGTAGATGAAGAGCTCAGAATAGGCAGATGTAATTATTAACACCATTCAATGGGGTGTCTTTCTGAATTATCAATTAAAAATCTCTACTGTTTTTTCCTCGCACTAAATAGAAAGCTGATGGCAGTTAATCTATTGTGCAGCAGAGCTTTATATGCATATTTAAACAGTGTGCTTCTCTGCTTTTTTATTCCAAGGGCAGTGTGGGGTGAGAGGGACTCCCATGAGGAAGCACAAAGACCCCTGTCATTTGTTTGAGAGAAGAGTATTTGGAAAAATATTGTCGCCTTCCACCCTTGCAAACAGGTCCCGCGGAGATAGCCAAACAGGCCAGAGATGTCCAATATTGTGGAAGATGACAAATGAGCGTTCCCTGCTCATACACGAAAGTGGATCTGAACAGCTCTTTTGAAGTGCTGCTATTAAAATGAGAGTTCACGGGCAACAGACACATGAGCATGAAGTGAAAACAGAAATTAAGCAATGTGATTAAAACCAACAGCCACGCCGAGCTGGGCTGCCAAGAGCTGTCAGTTTTTGGCTGAGGGAGAAGGCTGATGCACCAGGTTTTGGGAAGAGGCTGCGAGGATGGCTCAGGAGCAGGGGTTCACGGGTAGAGTTTTGTTAACTCTCCTGCTGACATGCAAGTATGTCTCCAGCTCTCACAAGAATAAACTTCCTTGCAAACTTCCAGAGACAACTTGCTTCAACTCTATTGAGAGCTTCAAAATTTCAGCGGTATCAGGGTGTTGAGCTACTACTTCTATGCGACAGCTCCAAAGTCCAGTCCCAACGTTTCCAAAAATACTAATTTTGTTCTCAGATCCTTCTCCACGTGTGTGAAGGATAGTTCTTTTTCTTGTGAACAACTTCTCTTCAGTCATAGAGTTGGGCACAGAGCAAACTCCTGATTTATGGGTAAATGACATCCAATGTTTTCTGTCTTGTATGTGCTGTGTTTGTTGCCTTTTTTCATAGCTGGGATTCACACCAAATCCACAAGTACAGCGAGATAGGTTTTTAAACATTGGGAAAGTGGTGGAATGTCAGAGCAATAGTTTCAATTTCCAAAGCGGTGTCAACGAAAAAAGCACCCAAAGAAAGAAAAAACAAGCAAAATTTGGGACTGTCTCTGGGCTTGGGGAAGTAGAGTTAAAAATGCTATACCAGACAGAAAAAATAATAGCTGCTAAGGAACTGGAAAGCATGTGGGGCTGGACATGTGCCTTCAGCAGTTTGGGAGCTTATTTTATTAGCACTTAAGACCTAGAAGTAGCATTGAACTCTTGACATGTTGGATCACTTCCATCTATTGCCTAATACAACCCCTATTCTCTTTTCCTAGCTCTTCAGAGTCATGATTACCTAATAGCACGCAATACCTGGGATGTCAATTTTTCTTCCCTTTTTATTTTTAATGATTCCACTCCCCTTGCCCCCTGAAGCTGGCTGACCATAATGGACCCTAATGCACGAGCAAATGTTTCCAAGCTGCGCTGCTCTGCTCGAAAGCCTTTCTCCAAGATGAATAGCATTTGAACTTTGTCCAATTTTTCTTATGTGGTATGTGCCCTTTATTTACTTCGTCATGTATATCTCACTCCATTTAAAATATTCACAGTTTGTTTTCAGTGCTATCTGGCTGGCCTTCAGTCTGGGTTTAACAAATGTTAGATGTTATATTCACTTGCATATTTCAGGTTTTGTCATGAACCAGAAGGGGAAAAAAAAAAAGGAAAAAAATTGCCTGCACCATGATTTAAATAACATGTTCAGATCCTTTATTTTTTTGTTTTAAATGCCTTCATCTCTTGGCCTTATAAGGTGCAGGCTGTCTCACACTGAACTCTAGCTGGGTGGCCTCAGTCAGCCAACAGCCCCGCAAGCTCATCCCATTAAAGTCATTATGTTTACTTCTTATTTCAACAAACCAACCTGGATTTCGAGGCAGGAAGAATCGAAGGAAGAAATCCTAGGTCCATTTCAGAGCGAAAGGATGTGAAGTTCAGTTGCTGATAGGCTGCAAAATGGGAGCTTTCTGCATCTGCAGCTAAAAGTGCCTTTTTTTTTTGCCACTGGTGAGGGCTGTTCCTTTCCCTGTGAAATTTAAGGAACAACCAGTTCATGGGCAAGAGAATAAAACGAGGGATTGCAGGCTACTAGAGCAATTTCATATGTCAGCACTACCACTTAGAGCACCTCTTCACCAGACCTCTGGTCCCAGTCCCATCACGAGAGTGTGTGCCCCCATGAATAACAACTATAACTGCACTGAAATGCTCTCACTAGCTGGGGAAACTGAGGCACAGACCCTTACTTCAGCTTGCACAGAAAGTTTCTGGGCAAGCCAGGAAGCAGACTTGTGTGAAGAACTATGCGCTGGCAAAGGGCTGGTGGCCCACATCCACCGATGAGTAGCAGGACTCACGCTGGGAACACGACTTTGCCGTATTGTGCAGCATATTCCTCTGGTGCCGTGTAGACGTAGTGAGACTGTGATCCTTCTCCCAGGAGTCTGTAATCTACGAATTAAGTGTTCAAGAAACGTGTGGATGTGGCGCTTCAGGACATGGTCTAGGGGACATGGTGGCGCTGGATTAATGGTTGGACTTGATGATCTTGAAGGTCCTTTCCAACCTAGTGTTTCTGTGAATCCTTTCTGTGAATCAGAACGAAAGGACAAGAAACTGAAGACAACAGACCTTGAGGTTAAAGGTGCCAATGCAAAGCTGATTGACCATGTGAAGGGGAATGAAGTCATGAAAACAAATTAATGTAGGTTTTGCTAGAGTGCTTTGGTTACTGGGCTGGGCTCGTGGTCCTCCCTCTGTGCCATCATGTCACTTCGTTCCCCTGTAACACCACCTACATGCTCTCTGGGGCAGGGATGGGTTCCCGAGGAAGGCACTGAAAAAAGGGGTCCTTACCAGAAGGGTCCCCAGGATCTTCTGCCTTGCAAAGAGAAAACCATGAGTGAATGCTTGTGACCTGCTGGGGTAATCCCTCCAGAGCTGGACACAGCCCCAGCTACCTGTGGTTTCCCTGGGATGGTCACTGTATGCCCGATTTCCCTCCTGTCCCCCAGATAAATAGGACAATAAAAGGAAGATTGAACAACCAGTTGACTTGATGAAGTGTCCAAGTACATTCCAGAGATACCGGGCACTACAAGGGCTTTTCAAATTCAACCGGAGAGCAGCACAACAAGAACCAGTATGAAGAAGCTCAGCCTGGAAGTTAAAGGCAGTCAAATTCACAGGGGAAATAAAACATGTCAGAAATAATTAAAACAGCAAGGTTGATTAACCCTTAGCACAAACTATGGAGGGGAAACAAGGCATTTTCAAATCAGCACTAAAAACCTTTTTGGAAGTCATGCTTTGGTCAAAATAAAAGTGATTTGGCTCAACAGAGGGAAACCAGGGCGAAATCCCTTGGGGGGGTGGTTTCCAGACAGACTTCCCCAGCTGAGCAAATGGCTCTTCTCTAGTTTAACAATCTCCCGAGCTCTTTATTGTCGAGTTTTATTTTTATAAACTCAGTCCTATCAGTTGCGTGGCAAGAAGTGTCAGCACTCACCCAGCAATTCACAGGAGGACTTTTATCCTTTTGTGTCTGCGCACAGGGAGAGAGGAAAGCGGGGAGGAGAGTGCTGGAGTGACTCACTGCAGAGCTGGAGAAAAGTCCCAGTAACGTCTGGTGGAAGCCCGCGCCCTGCCGACGCTCACAGCCGTGAAGAATTGCTTAGCAAGCTCTTGTGAGATGAAATAGCAAAGACGCAAATGCGAATGGGTGAGCTGGATAAACAAAAACATTCCCCAAATAAAAATCTGGGAAAATGGATTCAGGCTGCTCCAGCCCAGGGCTGTTGACTGCATTCCTCCTCGGCAGCAGGATCTGGCCTTGCTGCTGGCGGGCCTGCGGCCGCGCGGGGAGCTCCAGCCTGCGTCTGAAGAGGCCTCGGAGCCACGCTGTAGCTGGGAGGAATGTGCTCATGGACCAGCTCAAAGACAGTACAAGTCCCAGCACTTCTGCAGCCTGGAGAGAATATCGATGTGTTGTTCATAGCTGTGTTAAGAGCCATGACCTCATGCCTCTGCCCTGTGGAGGAGCTGCACATCATTCACCCATTTGACACCTAAGTTAGCAGATACTTTGCTTGAGGTCCTTGCGGGCTGAGCAAAGGTCTGACCCTCCATAGCCAGACTCATCCACTTTGTCCCATAGCTTTCGGAAAGCACCGGCTACCTCAGGAGCCTGGTGCCGGACTTTTCTTTTGGCGTCGGTCTGCATACCCATGGTCATGCTGCATAGAGACAGGCGAATCTCTCTCTGCGATTGACGCAGAAGAGCTAATCCTTTAGCTTGTGTCTGTAGATGAGGCGGTGCCTGTTTCCTCTGAGCAGAGGCACCAAGCAAAGGCACCGCTCCGGTTGTCCGTAGGCTGCTCACTGATACGGTGAGGCATATTCCAAATCACGGTGCTTGGTACCATAATGCATCCTGCAATTAATTGTGTGAGCAGATGTCTGCGTCGTCCTGCGCTGGTGGGGAGACTGGGGACCTGCACTGTAACTCACGGAGCAGGTACTTACAGTGGAGGAGGTGAAAGGCTGCAGGTTTAAACCTGGTTAGTGGCTCATACGAGTGGTAAAAGGAAACAGATTTCAGAGATCTTAAAGTATTCACTGTGGGTACATCACAAAATCTCAGCTTTCATGTGCTAGCCTTTGATTTATCATTGCCACTTTAGCGTGAGCTCTTCCTTTAAGACCTGGGCTTGGGACTCCGCTGAGAGGTGATTTTGTCTGGGTGCCCCTGGATGCTCTGAAAGCACCAGAATTTGGCTTCCTACAGTCACCTTCCAAACAGCAAGGCTCAAAGGTGTAAAGCCTGGATCCCCCTCCAAGAGCAGGATGGCTCTGAGAGCAAAGCAATGAACAGCCAAACTGTTCACTTGGGAGGACCAGTTTGAGTCCAGACTGTTTTATTTGGGATTGAATCCTACCTGCTGAGGCTTGAGGACCCCCCCTTGTAGGAAGGGAGTTTGCTGCAGCTCCAGTCCCGCTGGGAACTCGCTCCATGTGCTGCTGTTCACATGGCAGCTTGAGGATTCAGAGGTCCCAGCTGCCTGGGAGGAATCCAGGTTGTGCATTTCTTGACTGCGGCTGTGGTGTCCCGGGTTTGCGAGCGGGAGCACCACTGCATTACACCCTCAGGGTGGTGTAAGCGACTGGGGAGGAACCCGCTTCTCAATGCTCCCAGAACTCGCTGTTGTTAACACACAGGGGTTTTTTTTCAGGCACAGACAGGTCTGTGTTTATACACTCCTTCCTGTAATAGAGGCACATGTATAAACCAGAGTCCTGCCCGTGCACCTAACTCCAGACCAGATTTTCCCCGGATTAGCTGAGTGTTTTGGAATACTGTTAACATCCCAACCCCATGGTCTAACCCCTGAGCCAGGCCTTCATATCTGAGGGACTTGCTTGGAAATTGTGGCATCCCACTGTAAAAGTCATACCTTTAAGATTTAAATTACCATCTGACTCTCAGGTTCACACATATGAATATTCCTCTGTAATGTTAATGCCTAGAAGTTCGTTAATTTTTTTATTAGCTGAAAGCTGAATTTTCATGCACATAAAGAGACTTTATTCTAGCTGGTGAACCTTCAGCAAAAACACAGAACATTGCGAGACCTGTATGTAGTAAGACCATGACATTTTTGTCGGTATGTATCTGGGTAAGCATCTGATGAAATCAAAATCACTAGCCTCTATTAATTTTTTATGACTGTTTTCCTGTGGGCAACTACACAAGAATTCACCTTTTAATGAAAACAAAAATACAAGCAGCTGTTGCAAAGAAGAGGTTGAGAATATGAGCCATGATACTTCAATCTTTAGAATTCAAATTAGGAAAAATCTGTTGCTAATATTTCAAACATCTCATGATTTTTTAAAATGATCTCAGGATTTTGAAGGGCTTTATATATGATTTTTTAACTATGTAGTGGGCATCTTGTGAACCCTGAAAGTTCCCAGGTTATGACAGCACCCAAGTGAGCACACTAAACATGATTTCTTGGTATTGCATTCAGCGGTTTCCTTTGCGTACACACATTTTTTTTCAAAATCAGACCATTCATGTCAAAGAGATTGGAGACAGAAAACAACTTTCAGCATGGGTGATGGAAAAATGACTGTGCTAACACTGCCAGCATTTGCCACTTCTGTTTCCAAGTGACTGAGACTTTCCAGAGACAGAGAGTACCCTTGCGCTGCGGAGAAACAGCTTCTTTATCCAGGCAGCTTATACGGTAAATTGAAAAGAGCCGTGCATTGCCTAGAAGGCGACAGATCAAGTGACACAGGCCTTGACTATACAGCTCCTCTCCCATCTACCCTCCCGTCCAGGATCTGAAATGATTTTTGTCTCATGGTGATCGGTTTGCCATTTGGCCAGTGCTCCTGTGTGTACAGCCGAACACAGGTGACCCTGCGAGCACGGAGAGTCGCGTTCGGGAACTGTACCCCTCCATCAGCTTGGCTTTTAATTTGGAGGGCAGGCTGTTTTATTTATGATTTATCCTAGGCATTTTCCAAACTCTTCGCTGTCCTGACCTCTTCCTAGGAGGCACTTTGCTAGATATTTACTGAAGCAGATTGGCCAAGGTCAGGCAAACATTATTAGTGTAGCTGCATACGTGTATTTTCATTAGAAAAGTAGCTGCTTTCTTTTCCTGTCATTATACAAATCTCGCATGATTACATGTTGATAATCTTTTGGCTGGAGGGGGCTCTTGCCATGTGTCATTTCATGCTCATCTTTAATAGTTTGGGCAATATGACACAGCAAACTTTTGTCTGTTTACTGGCAGAGCGGGGCAAGGAAGGGTGAGGAGTTGGTTCAGCCTCCTGTGACTCCTCCAAAACATCTTGGCATCACAAAGGACACAGGGCTTTTCAAAGTTCAAGGCTGATTGTTGCGGTCCTGTGGAAGTGAAATCACATGGCTTCAGCAGGGCTTTTGCCTTTCCAGTGTCTGTAGGCTGAGTTAAGGCTACAGTCCCGAAACCAAGTTGTATAAAGAAGTGTAGAACAGCTTTGGCCATTGGGATGCCCTTAGTTCAGGCTCACGCTGGGTATGATGCTTGGGAAAGCAGGAGTCCTTACCGCCAGCTTTCCAGCAGAAAATTGAATCAGACGGTACATGTTTGGAGTAAATTGCAGTAGCAGCAAAGACCCCACAGCAAGAGCTTTCGTGACAGCATATGAACACTCCTGGGACTGTGCTGTTTACTCAGAGTGCCATTGCTAAAGCCAGTGTCACCATACTGTCGGTGCTGTTGGTAACAGCCTGCCTAGATTGAGCTATCATGACTGCGGTCACACTTTTTGCTGAGTAGACAGTCCCAAATTCACTTCCTTTGTGGATAAGACAGAAAGAATAGCGTATAAACACTCATGGATCAGTGCTCCACCTAAAAGAAGAAACATCCTTTTTCCTGAAAATAATTCAGCCTCATCACTCATATACATATATTTACAGTTACTATAGCACAGCGTAAGAGCACAAGAGCACCCTGGTAGCCCACTGTCCTGTTTCTAAGCCTTGGCCAGTAACAGACGCCTAAGAAAGTACATAGGAAAAGGGTAAGTGTGCAACAAGCTTCAGCAGTTTGTGGTTCAGAGACTTCCTCAGCCCGGTTGCATCTTTGTAAATATGCAATGCTTAGAATAGTCACAAATGGATGGTTGGGGGGGGGAAATGGACTTCCAATTGCTAAAAAAGCCAAAAGTGATTTGACCCCAATGAGTCATGAGGTGAAGAAAATAGCTATAAAGGCAAAGAAAACCAAGGTAGGTTGTGGGTGTAGCTGGGGATCTGCAGTGGAGGCAGAACATTAACTACACTGCTGGGAAGGCGAGATGGCACTAAGGGAAGAGCTGCAGCCCAGCAGGACATCTCCCGCAGCCTCAGGAGACAGCTCTGCAAGATCTAAGTGATCCAGTGGAAAATTTGTGTTGAGTTTAATTTGAGTTTGACAGTCCTCCTCCTTTTCAAACCAACACAGAGTACCGTATGAGGAACCTTGTCTATTTAGGTGAATGTAATTTAGTTGCTTCTTGGACTTGGTGATCTTCCATGTTAAGATTTTTCAGCCTTAAACTCAAGCATGCTGGCCCATTTTTTTAATTGCGTCTGTTGGGCCAGGCCTCCAGTCCTTGTCTTTAAACAACATTACTAAGAGCTGGTGAAAAGCATTGATCCTTCCCGGTTGTCCGTAGCTCTAGCCATATACGATCAGATGAGCCAAAATAAACACAAACTGGGAAACTTTTCCAAGAATGAAAACACCTCATTTGTTGAACCTCCAGGTCTCAAAGACGCTTTGTCCATTTCTACTTCAAACTTTCCAGAAAGAAAGGCCTGTTCTTCCAGAAGATCATGGGTGTAAAATTCCAGATGGATTGTTGCAGACTTCGAAAATTAGGGAAAAAAATTTTCTGAGACAGGGAAACTACTGTAACATGAATACTCTCCTCAAAATACTCTGCAGTATAGCAATGGTGGGCACCATGATGTATTTGGTAGCTTGAACAAACCTGCAAAGTGGCGGTATTTTCAGGATTTAAATGATACAAATTACATTTCAGTGTAATAGAAACACTGAATGCATTATGGTACATTTAAATAAAACATTTTACTGAGTATTAAATGAGGAAGCGTTCAGCTGGTTTTGGCTGGAGATTTAGAGGCAAGCATATAGAAAACCTGAGCTTTTTCACACACTGTAATGTTAGTTATTTGGCAAGAGACTCTCTAAACCCTCATTAGTAAGGTTGCTGATTTGGCAGCAGAGAAATGTGTCTGTTTACGAATAAACCCGCACATTATCTTCTTCTGCTCTTCTTTTTTGTCCTTGTCCATTAAATACTTCTCTCTGGAGCCATCCCACTGCTGCTTTCCTCTGATAAGCCGTTGGCCCTTCTAAGTGCAGGACTTCCTGCAGGTGACAAATGGCTCTGTCCAAAGGTCACTAGCTACACAAAGCTTTGAAACCAGTCATGCTAAGGTGGCCATCTCCTTTCCCTTTTTACTTATTTAGCATTTCAGGCAACAGTCAAGCCAAGACTAGCATCTGACACTTGTGTGTGGGAGGAGGTTTTCCCCAGGGGTGATGTATAAAACTTACTTGTTTATTTTTTTTTACAGTCCATGTTCCTCATTGTGATGAATGTTTCTGCCAAGGTTTGACATTTGAGTTCTGTCTTCAGATGACCTTTTATTTGCTTTGCCCACCTATGAGAGTACTGCATCAGGAAATTCACCCACACATGAAATCTGGACCTCTTTGATGGCAGCTTGCTGCAGGTTCGGTCTTCCCTCTACTTCCCTCCACTGGTCCTATGAGTGGAAAGCTGGTAGAGGTGAAGTGTACCCATTAAAAAGCCTTTGAGAGGGATATTCTACCTCCTAGACCAACACTCTAAGATTTAAATATGTGCAACTTAGGACCACTGTTTGCTCTTCCACCCTGTGTGAAAACCATAAGGCTGTAAGAATAATTGATCTAGAAACTAAGTCTAGTCCATGCCAGCTAATGTGAGTTAGCAGTCACTAATGTATGAATGTGGGAGGGGGGGAAAGCAAAGGTCATTTTGACCCATTCTACACCAAAAGCTTGGAGTGTGTTCAGAGAAACTCCTGTCTACCAAGACCCACTAAAAACAGTGCTTTGATCTCTGTACAATGCACTCAATTAGAGGGAGGGAATTCTCAAACAAAAGCTTTTTTAAATTTCCTTTAGATTGAATCATTTTGAGGGTGGAGGATGGCGGCAACAATTGAAGGAAATCATCGCTCACTATTTGCCCAGACGTTTTGCTAAAACATAAAAAGCCATGAGGAAGCACGTTTCGGAGGGTGGGTACAGGTATAAAACTGCTTACAGCATGCTGAGGTCTGTGCATGGTATGGAAGATGATATATAGCCATACTATATAGGCATGGCTTTATATGCCCCTTGTCTCAAAGTGTTTCACCCCATGGATCTCGCTTTCTCCAGCAAAGTTAAGGGATGCAAAAGGGGACCTCAGCTAGAAATTTTTTTCCTCAAAATTCATTAGTCTACCACAGGTCTCACATTAGCTACAAGAAGAGGCAGAGCCAGAAATACATATCACATCCCTGCCCACATCATTTCCGTTGGGAGAGCAGAGCAGAGCTCAGCCTGCTCTGGTGCCCCGAGCCCCAGGTCTTTGCTCGTCTGATGCTCTCCTAATGTTGTAAGGAGCTCTGCTTTGCAGCCTGGACTCTGGGACACACAGCAGACCTGGGCTATCCTGTCTTTTCTTAATTCCTACTTATATGCTCCCTCACCCAGACTCTTTCAACTACTCCAGTTTCAACACTCAGTTGACCACAGCCCTGTGGAAGTAAGATTTTGCTTTCTTTTCTTCCTGTTTTTTGATAGTATCCAGTAATTTTGACGATCACAGATTAAATTAAACATGAACCATGGAACTGTTGCCTGTCCGGTGTTGTCAGTTGCTGCAGGCAGGGTGACAGAAGAACACCGGTGGCCTGATCTGGCAGCATTTCACACTAGGATAAAGGCTGGAAGAGCACTGGTGATGGCAAAGTCAGTCCATATGGGTTTAACAGCATTTTTCCATACAGGAGATTAAACCCAACATGCTGAAAGGGAGGGGGAAGCTCTTCAGAAACAGTGCAGTCAGTTCAGATTAAGGTTTTGGCTGAAGAGTCTTGCACGCAAGTGAAATGATGTTGTTTGTAGCAGATTACCAGAAACAAGCTTGGGACAGGAACAAGCCTGTGGAGATACGTGGCATCCGTGTCAAGTCTTTTCAAAGAGTGAGTTACAAATAGGCCTGTGGAAAATGTTGTTTATGAGTAATGAAAATGCTTCCAGGGAAATTTAGGTCTTAGAAATCCACCTACAGCTCATGCAAGGCACTGGATTTCTGTGAGAAAGTCTGGGTGTGAAGAGCAGACTGGTGGTGGTGTTAATGGGGAACAGCATGACAGCTCTCCTTCCACCCAGCAGCTTGGAAAGGGAAAGGCATGATCTGTCACTTGCTGTATTTCAGGACACAAGAAGGTTGTGAACGCAAAACTCAGCTGGTATTACTTGCTGGGCTTTACAGTGTTTTAATACCAAATCTGAATGTAATCTGTAACTGGTTTACTGTATGTTTTTAAGTCCTGCCACCTTTTGAAATGTCCTGCCACCTTTTGAAATGTCCCTGCTCTCAGAGTGTGGTTAGACATGGTGTTTCCACTAAGTCAAGACAAGGAACAGAAGAGGACATGCAGCTGGACTGCAGGTAGGGGTGGTTGTAAGCCAGCTCACGGAGGACATACCTTGATCCCCCCTGACTCAAGACACTGGGCACTGGGAACCTCAACTTTCCCTCCAGCCACAGAGAAAACATGGCACTTCCAGGGTCATGGCTGTGACATCTCAATTGCCCTCTGGAGATATCTCCTTAGGTCAGTTTACTGAGATGCCTGAAGTTAGCTGAGATGCATATGAGCCTTCCCTGCTGGGAGGAATGTTCCTAAGAGCAAAGCTCCTCAAGCTGGAGAGGCTCATGTAAGGCAGTTGTCGTATCAAGTGAGAAACGAGGTAAATACGAGAAAATGTGGTAGAAGTTAAGTTGCTGGGAGACATCCTAAGGTGTTTCTCCAAACTCACAACACAAAAGCACTGTGGCTTTCAGAGGAACTGGTGTAAGTATAAAAGGAAACAACATCTCCTGGTACCACACATGAAGGCACGAGGCACTCACTGCTGCAGGGAGCTGCTTAGCCGTATTCCAAAAAGTATATTCCTAGCAATAACAAGGATACCCAGGTGTAAGTTACACATCACAACAGCAGGTACACTTCAAGGGATAGTACACCTTCTTGTTTAGAGCTGAATTCATTCCTTAACTGTTACAGTGCAGGATGGGTATTCTGAGAGAGAAGATTATTTCAAATTTGCCTGCAGTCATGATTTAATGCAGTTATCTCAAGTATTTGCCACTGGCTACTGTCAGAGTCAAGATACTGGATTAGATCAGCTTTGGGTCTTTTCTAAAATGTCAGCTTCTGTATTCTGAGGATGGGGGAAGACAATCTGTAGATCTGTAGATGAGATATGCAGAAGATAAATACAATTTTCATGTCTTTCCCTTACGCCTCACTGACTTCTCTAATGTGGCATGAAGAACAAAGGGTATCCAAACCTGGATTCAGTGTTTCAAAGTCCAGCTGCTTCTGTTATCTGAGAGGGGCTAAAGAAAGTTGTAACTGGTATTTGGATCTTGTGCTTCTGTTGAGAGCTGATTTTACCAAAACAACGCATTTGAAAGCCAGGCACCATCTCGCTTCAAGTGGAATTTCATCCATGCCACAAAGGTGTGCTGTGACCTCCCGTCACCTGTATCACACCCATATCACCCGCATTACCTGGGGAAGTGGGATTCTGATACCTTCGGAAAACCCTTAACAGAGACACACCGTTTTCCCTAGGGACTTTGGTCCCTTAAGGGTTGTCCATCCATGAAAGGGCCCAAAATCACTAACTTCTATTTATACCCTTGAGCAGCTACCCACCATGCCAAGAGACACAAATAAAGGGTCCTAGCTCCACAGAGCTTACAATCCCTGTTTTAATGATTTTCTTAGGTTTTGGATGAGGGGCAAAATCAGCATCAGAATAAGAATTTAAAGAAACAAATACTAACAGGTTAAAACAACAACCCACAAGAACACAAACAGAACCTGACTTATTTTTTTTGAAGTGCAAGAGACTCAAATAATTTATAAGGGAAGGAGTTCTTTTGATCTCTGTGCTATCCACTTAAACTTTTCTGTACAGTTAGTTGCTCAACCATGTAGGGCATAAGGTTAAAGGAAGAAGATTTCCGTGGTCACATGGAGCAACAAGTTTTTTTCTTTGAGCCTTAATTCTTTTTACATGAATGTGATGACAGCAAGTATACAAAAATGCATCAGCTCATGCATTTCCCTCTCCAATCTTTGATAGATGACATATGTGCATATATCCCAGCTGTTACTTAAATAAAGCTGCATGTATACAATACGTTAGAGACAATACAGGCCAAACTCTATGATACATCTACTTTAAATACATAGGCTAAAATCCATGTTTTTTCTCCAAAAATCCTAAATAAAACAAAACTGACACAACCCAAAACACACAGCAGTCTCTTTCCAAACCATAGGGAGATCACGGTTCAAATTGACCCTTCTGTTTTTTATGGGGCATCTGTTTCCCCAGTCCAGTCCCAGTACATTCTGGCACCCTACGTGGAACAACTCCCTTTTATTCCCAGGGGAAATCTAAGCCATGCAGTAATACTGATTGTGCATACATATGCTGGATTTGGGACCTGTCCTGACGATGGGACAAAGCAGAGTTATGGACGTAGACTCACCTGTAACCCAGACAGGCTAGGGCATGCCAGAATTGCTCTTGGAGAGCAAGATAGGGAGCAGCACAAAGTTTACCCGCTTACAGTGGCTGGGTTTAGCAGGCAGCCAGAAAACTTTATGGCTCAGTGTGCATCACTGCGTTCTGCCTGATTAGGGACAGCACTGTTCATCATTTCTTACCAGGAGAGCATGAGTAAGCCGGCAGTCTACACGTAGGGCACATACCTAACAAGACATATCCATCTAAATTTGCAGGTTGATTTCTTTGTGGCTAAGAGACATGGCTGAAACCTGGGTTCTCAGAAGTCCCACCGCTGCCTCGTATGACCTTAGACAAGTCACTGTGTATTTCCTGCCCTCATTCCCATCGCCTCCAACCTCCTCCCTTACTTTAAAAGGGTAAAATGCTACCCTGCCATGCTATTTAGCACATAAGATTTTCAGGGCACTGTCTTTTTCTTTTTGCATACCAGGTCCCTGTGTTTACCTCAGGCCTCCAGTGACCATCACTATGGTATCACATTAAATCAAGATGCACTCTCTTCCACAGATACCAGCAGCTCCACTTCATTAATCAATTAACCTGGGAGACCCAGGAATGTGGCAGCAAAGACAGCATGAAGATCCTGGCCTTTTAAAGATGAAAGAGTTAATGAAGAACAACAACATTTTTGAACATACCAAGCCATGATAAATGGATGTAGGAAAACACAGGTCTTGACACTCTCTGTCAGCACACAAAAAGGGCCTCGCAGTATCTTCTGATTCACAGACCTGGCTAATCTGCAACTCCACGCTGACTTAGAGTACATGAAAATCCCCACTTACCCATCTGCTGTGAGAACATGTGTGTTGAGGGTTAGACAGGTGAAACATCTCGTACCTGTCAGCAACACTCGCAAACTGAGAGGAGAGGACTTTGTGAGTGATTTGCACAGAGTTTCTGGCTCAAATAATGCTAAACTGTAAACGTCTGCAAGCAAGTTTTTGCTGATGAAAAAAAGAGCAATGGCAGGTAAGGAGAGAGAGTGGGAACTGCACATGGAACTGATCTTGGGTTGTGTCATGTCAAAACAAGAGCTGACATAATCATGCAATAACCACTGTCAACCTGATAATGAGTCACCTGCAAGCGGAGCATCTCCATTCCACGTCATGCAGCCTTCTGCAAAATGGGACTGTCCCTATGCTTGGTATAGAAGAACAAAAAACAAGAAGGGAGTCTTTTTCCAGCAATTTCAAACACAGCCCCAGTCAAACCCTCTCAGGGAGGAGTTTTCCGCATTCATCATCTGTCTTATCAATGCTGTCCTGAGCAAAACCTAGATGCAGGCTTTGTGAATGCCAGAGCACATGAACAATGGTTGAAGCCGGGAGGGTGATGATAAGAAGAAAGTGCAAAGCACATGTTTCAAGTTCTACCTTTTTAAGCAAGTGTTGGGGCCAGGGAAGCGGAGCTTGGGCTGAGTGCCAGTATTCCCTGCAATTTAATCCCACCCCTCAGAGGAACAAGCTGTTATCCTCACTCCATGCCAGTGTCTCCCCCTTATCTCACATTCGAAATTCTTTAACCACTTCAAAACAAAATATCTCCAAGGAACACTTCAGAAAATGTGTTTTCTTTTGTCTCCTGAAAACACTGATGAGAAGAAAAGCTCTTTTGTGTTTTGTGTAAGGAGCCTTTCAATGTCTGGGCTCTAAGTGCTCTCTTCTGTTCATTCACTTTCCCCAAAGACTCATTCAGTGTAAGACGAATAGTCCTTTCCCCATGGAAGGCTGAAAACCTGAGAGCCCTGCACTGAAGAGGAGGAAGCTTAGGCAATGGGCAGAGCACTGGACATACAAAAAAACATTAAAGCAACACCAAGGAAGGGCTAAGGCAGGCCTGCAAACCACTGAAGTGGAGCTGAGACACACCTTGACACCCCTTCCTTAAGACTTGCAACCATCAGCTTGGGTGCTGAGATGGCTGCTTGCTTGGCAGGGCCATGTTGTCTCCTTTCCAGCTGGAATGATGGCGTTCTCTTGTCTGGCTCACAGTGCAAAGGGGTACTGCTGAGCTAAAACACTGTGGAGTGATCAAGGAAGTGATTTGCGTGCAGGAGCACTCAGAAAACCTGAAGGAGAACGGAGTGAGGAGGGAGTTGGAAAGCAACAAAGTGCTCAGGGAGTTAAGCGTGGACTAGAAAAGTGGGATTTGGCTTGAAGAGGGTCTGGAGGAGAGGGACTGAAGCCAGCTCGAGGAGGGGTTCAGGGCTGTTCTTTTCATAGGCTTTCTTCTTGCAAAAACAATGGGGCATTTGGCCCCATAACAATCAGTGGGAGCCTTTCCTTGGCCTTCAGCGTGGGGATGTATCAATATCCAATCACCTCCGTATTCATCCTACTGCAAGCACAGCCATTCAAAGGATAATATGAGCAAAAAGAGAGGGCTAACCCACTATTGCAAACATGTTACATGCCATACAGATGACGTAAGGCACAAAACTGATAAAGCAAATATTACCAATGATAGCAGATAGCTGTAAGACAACCTTTTTGGACAAGGAGCAGTCTGCTGCCAGAAGACCTTGCTTTGGCTGCCTGTGCTGCAAGACAACTGTGGTCAAACTGCCAGATCGTTGCTCTAACCAAGGGGCTGTAGGCACATAACAATATGGGGCCATGTCCCTCCTTGGAGGCTTGTGGCTCTCTGGTCTGGTTGCCTTCAGTACTCTCATGAGTACCCTCACCCTGCTCAATTGCGTGCATGTTGTCTTGGTTTCCTGCTCTATCATGTTGAGGACAACAAGGAAGACCAATAGTGAATTCTTATGTGAGCAATTTCTCAGTAAAGTCTTTTCTTAACTATGGTCTCTTTTAAGATGTTTGAAAATAACGAATCACTTATTTCTTTGCAACCATATGTTCCCCTGTGGCTTCAGTCAGCATCTGTGGACTACTTAGCTTCCTGATTTCTCTCTCCTCACCTGAGTTTTTTCTATATGTGGCAATAACTTGGGTTCCTACCTAGAGATGCCATGGCAGAATCTTAAAGATTCTGCAATCTTGAAGATAAGCATAGATGTGTTTGAAGCAGTTGGTTTGGTTCAAACGAAAAAGGTAGATTTGTGCAGAGATTATTAGGTGAGGGTGTCCAGCCTGTTCTTCATGTTGATGTTTGGAACAGATTTGCCCAATCATCCTCTTTGAGACTCATACTCAGTGGATTATGGAAGACCACCTCCAGTTCATATGATTGGCAAGTGGTATCTAATGCTGGTTCAGAGAAGAACTGGGAGAACAGTGTGAGGGACAAAACTGCATTTTAGAACCGATAGAGCTTTGATACTGCTATGGCTTTGCCAAAAAAGAAAAAAAAGTCTAATCGAATGTCAGTGCAAAGTGATGTTTCTCTGCATGGAATTTTCTATTTAATAAGATAGAAAATCTAAACTATCCGACAACATCCCGTTGCCTAGAGGTATCTACGTGATTTTTAAATTTCCTAACCTTAAAAAGAAGAAAGTGTTTCTCCCCTAGCTGAGGAGTTGTGTCCAAAGTTCCATCCCAGGGCAAAATTTTGTGTCTGATTTGTAAGAGCCATGCAAGACTGCGTTTATAATTCAAGTGCTGACAAAGTCATAGCACAGCATATGAGGTCTCTATCTGGGAAAATATACACAAGATGGTGAAATCGTTGAAGTTTAATAATGTCTTTTGAGCACAATACGTTTTTGCACTTTTCCACCCCTAATGATTTTAAAGTCGTGGATTCACACCATGTCAGCAGCCCCTATTGTGCTCTGGCAGAGGAGTGCTTATCTCTCCAAAGGAGACATCGCGGTGGCTGTTTACGAACAAACCACACAAAACTTGGCTAAATCTTAATGGGCCTATTGACGCAGTATCACGGGTGAAGTAGGCTTGGACCCCACAGCATGTTCAAATTACGTAGCTCTAAGTGAATTCAGAGCTCGTCAAAGGAGCTGGTTTGACAGCCCAGGAGACTAAAATCCTCTGTTTACCTCCAGAACAGATATCACATGGACCACTCACAAATCCCCCTCTGTGCTAATCCGCAGAGGACGGGGTTGTTACAGCTCCCAGCTACGCAGCCTGGCTCTGAACCTCAGCCCGCAACAACCTGGGCTTTTAGCTCCGGAGGCACCTAGCTCAATCCCAGTGTGCCAGCCAAGACGGAGGCCATAACAAACTTCCCTAACATGTTCCAGCCCTACCCCAGCGAGATCCTTCTGAGGGCTGAACAACATTACTGTGTACCCAGCAAGTCAGATCCCACTGTGACACTAGCACAGAGAGGAAGCGTTGAAAAAAAGTTTAGGGATAAGATCACAATAGGTAGAAAGAAAGAGAAAAAGGAATGAAAGGAAGAAAAATTAAAATGAAATAGCAGGAAAGGTTTGTCTGCCTCACACCTTCCAAAACAAAGTTATGAAGCTAGCTGCATTTTGGGAGAGCTTTCCGTTATTAGATCTGTATCTCTGCAGCTTCACTTTCGTTCATAGCAAAAAAAGATGAAACTTCCAAGATCCCTTCAGTGGTGGAATAGTCCCCCTTTCTCCTTCAATGAAAATCTCTGTGAAGACTTTGTTCCCTCTGGAAAGGGACCAACTAGTTCTGTGTTGGCTGGGAAAGGTAGAAAATTACCGGCCATCTCTTCTGTTCAGACAATTCGGGCTAGAACCAGGACAGCTGTTAGGAAAAATGCTTGCTTTGGGGAAAAAAGGTGGATATAAGGCAGAGGGGTATGCAGGGAGCTCACAGCCTCTTCGGGCAAGTAGGTGTTCAGCTAGCCACAAACAGACAACACCCAGATGGCAGCCCTACATTTTATCATGTTATTGCTGATGTTCAGGCCTGGTTGAGTTGTTGTTGGATCAATGAAGGATGCCTGCAGATTTCAACAGGGCTTGGGTTGGACACATAAAGAAACCTGCTGCATCTTGCCGTTTCCAAGCTGCCATTGCTTGTGCAAGTCTAGGTGTAGCTCTTTATTGCCTATTGAATGGTGGGGTGAGACCTTCATAAGGCCTATGTGCAGCTCCCTTGTGTTGA
The DNA here is from genome assembly GCF_000687285.1 of Phaethon lepturus. Taxonomy (NCBI): domain Eukaryota; kingdom Metazoa; phylum Chordata; class Aves; order Phaethontiformes; family Phaethontidae; genus Phaethon; species Phaethon lepturus. The sequence continues at coordinate 18,002 of NW_010525468.1, read as the reverse complement.
AAGGTTGGTGTTGCACTCCCTAATGAGATGTGGCTAGAAGCCCTCTCAAATGGGGGGAAATGTTTCTTTGTTTTGGCACTTCGTTTCAGTTCACAAGGAGCCAATGGAATTTTCCTCCGGCTTTTTAAAAAATCCAAACTCACCTTTGGTCCGAAATGAAACATGGAAAATTTCAGCAAGGGTGGTTGAATTTTTTGGAAAGTTCCAAGTGGATTAAAGAACAAGAATTTATGGAGATGGTTGGTAAAGCAGAGCGTGCAAACGCAGGTGGGGGAAGCGTGCATTGCCCCTGTGGGTTTGACGGGGCAGACTCACAGCGACACAAGTGCTGTTAGCAGAAGGGGGATGATCACTGTGTGCAGGTCTGAGAAAGCAGATCATTCAGCAGTGCCGGTTTCCAAAAGCTGGAAGGAGACAGCTGCTGTCCACTCTGCACCTGAGCATCAGGCAATTTCTATTTGCTCGCCGTAGTGGTGATTTCACGGCCGTAGGTGCAGCTCCGCCGACATAAGGAGAAGCAAACACAACGTGCTGCGACAGAGCTGTGCGTTGAACCAAGCCCTATTTACTCCTATGGCAAGAATAAACATGAAGACTGGAATATTTTCACTTCCTGCTCTCCACCCCTGTTTAGTTTCTTCTTTGGGACTTTTATTGTTTTCCCTGTATTTGAACTGCAAATAGGAAGAGATAAAAATACGCTCACAGGAAAGTAAAGTAAAGGAAAGCAAGGCAAAGAAAAAGCACCTCTAACGTCTTTCATCGTACGGGTCTGATTCTGATCTCACAGAGTAAATCTGTAATAACTCTACTCAAGTGAATGGATTCATTCTGGAAAGTCAGAACTGAGTCCAGTCCTCTATGTTTTGTTTTGCTGGGAAGCAGTAGTAGGGCTTTAGAGCAAGCATTACACCCATTTGTTTAATGAAAACCCTCTTTCTTACACAGTAATCACGGGCACCTCTCTCTTTTAATTGCTTTTAAAATGCAGAGTGCTGGTGAACTGCAGCGGTAACCTTATATCCTGGCTCCGTTTGGCCTTGATTACATCAGTAGCAGGTAAGAAGGGAGAGCTGAATAGCGTTTCACTGTTTGGTAAAATAATTACTGCTCCAGCTCAACATCTCAATTAATCCTTTCAGTGCTGCTGGAAAATGCTTGTGCCTGTGAGTCCTAACCACATATTCAGTGGAAGGGACCTTCCTATTCACCCTCAGATGATTTGGTGTAGATAGAGTCCCTCATGCAAGTTGAGATAGTGAGTGAGAAAAGAAATGAAGAAGAGAAAAAAAAGTAATTTGATAGGTGTGGAAAATGGAGAAAAAGACACGTCTGGGGGCATGACCTGAAAGTAGAGAACAGCTTCGCATTGTTGTGGCAGAGAAAAGAGCAGGTAAAAATGTCCTTTTAAAGATGTAGAGTTTTCCCACTTGGGCTCAGGATTGGATCCCACAGGGTTGCCATTGGTCTTGAAATTCCCACAAAACTGCTTCCATTCCCTCGCCCTGGGGCTCCTCAATGGTCATGGCCTGGTGGGACAGGGGGTGAGGTGTGACGACCCACAGTCTGGTGACTGGTGTGCAAGAAATACAAAAGGAAAGCCCCTAAATCCGCAGTCCCAGCCAGTTGGTGGTAGCATACATGGGCTTGACCATGCAAGGGTCACCACACAAGGGTATTATATTAGTCCTAAAGTATTCTCAAATGGGCTCATGCCATGTGAACCGACCACTTTTCTTAGCGTTGAGGTCCTCCTCTGAGTGCTGCTTTATGTTTTCCTTTGCCAGGGCATGAGCAGCTCTCCCAGGTCCCCACATTGCACCAGGGCTCTTGCCAATGCTGATGCTTTCCCAGCACAAGCCACGCAAGGCAATAGAGCTCTTATTTTTTAGGCAACAAGAAGTTTCTCATCACTGCAGAAAGCTTGAAATAGAGGACTGTGGGGCTCAGCTGTTAGCAAAGAAAAAAGAAAAATCCAAAGACTAATTACTATTTTTTAAAATATCATAATTTTTAACACACTAATTTTTAGGTTTGGCTGACTCTTCAGTTCTGACAGTTAGTCATATTACATAAATGAACTTATCCAGTAATAGTTAGCTCCATTCAAGATAATTAACAAAGACAGGGCATAGGAACTGAATTATTGCAGTGAAATAAACAGCAGTGGCGAAGCACTGAGCCCCATGT
>NW_010525468.1:11426-15781 GCF_000687285.1 Phaethon lepturus | reverse complement strand
GGAAAGAGTTGGAAATAATCTGGGGATTTTATTATGTCTGTGTTTGTGACCTTTTCAGAGAATACTTGCTCTGGAGAAGCTGGAACATATGAAAGTTCACAGAGAAAAGTGACATTTGAGTCATTCGTTTTTTTGAAAATAGTCTGAAATTAATTTGAGAAGAAATTAGAAAAAAAAAGTAGTTTGTAAAATATAGGACTTTTGATCAGAAACAGAAACTTCAGCACAATCTGGCTTCAGCATCTTCCCTCCGCAGCAAAGTTGAAGGCATGTAAGAGAGTTGCTTGGCCTGTTTATGCTCCATCTATAGTTTATGGAAACAGCAGCTTGGCCAGAGGATTCATTTCATGCCTTCTCAGGTGGGTGAAACGGATCCAGGAGAGAGTGTCTGTGTGGACACTTCACTCTCATGCCTGATAGAGAGGAACCCTTTTGTAACTGGTCTGTATCAGGAAGACGGGAGTTTTGCCAGAAAAAGACATGGCTCTGACGTCGTGATGCTTTGCTGAGACACGGCAAGACCAGTTCGGCTGTAGCCTCCCTGTGTGACTTGGGAGCGAGGGTCTGGTGACCCCAGCTCGCCGTGGGTAAGGCGGGGAAGCAAGTCCCCCGCTTCACAGACCTGCTGCAAGGAGCCGTTCCTTGCTGGAGAGGGGCGAATAGACGGGAGCCACGGATACGGGTCACCCTGTAGACAGGGTGTTACACCTTGAGTAGCGGATACACGTAAGAAACAGACCGTCAGCTACCCTTGGGCCGAAGCATGTTCTCCTGCAACGTTTGCTGGGTGATTTTAAAGAGAGAACAAAGTCAAACCAGCAGCGGGTTCACAGTCGGTTTATTTTCTCTTTTAATGTTGGAGGACCATCCTCCTGCCACTGAATTTTCCGAGTCAACTGTTTGCTGCAAACTGTTCGCTGGGCTAATCCCAATATAAGGCAACTTTCATATTGCGTTCACAAGAGTGTCAGCCCCGATCGGAGCCTGTCAGCACAAGGGATTTCTGTTTGTGAACAAAAGTCTTTACACATTCTGGCTCCGAACGTGTGCGCTGTCCTTTCCAAGCCAAAAAGACTCTCTCCCCGTGCCAGTTTGTGTTTCCAAAGTTGCTCTGCGTCCTCTCGTCATCAGCCAAGCTGTGCTGAGCTACTGCACTACGTTTTTGGAATTACAAGGAGAGCTCGTCTAGAGGGGGAATGAGGACAAACTCCACAAGCTCTGGGCCAAGTGCTTCCCCGGCGGCACATGCCCGTGTCCACAAGGAAGGTGCTGCTGCGCAGAAGGTTCTCGGCTACGTTGGCTTTAAGGCATTGATGTACTTCTCTGCTTCTGTCACACGGTTTGGGGTTTATTCTGGTGGAAAGGAGAGCAGGAATTAGCTTGGCTGCTGCCCAGAAACCTTCCTTAACCCTCCGTGGGTGCTTCTCCCTGGGAAGTCACAACGCCGTTTCCAAAGGAGCCCGGCACTCCGGCACGTAATTTCTCGGAGGCACAGAGACGTGAAGTCGCCTGTGGTTAGAGACACAAGCGAGGCCCCACATGTTCGGTGCATCGGTGAGGTGGAAGCACCCGCGAACTGCTGGATCAGGCTCAGCGGGGCAGGGGAGCAGCAGACCTCACACTGGCACTGGCCGCACGGTGCCCGTTTCGGAGACACGTTTGGTAACTTGCTTGAGTGTTGAACTGACTACTAATTTCGTATTTCACATAAAATTTATGTGTTGGTACAAAACATCTCGCTCATATGATGAGCACTGTGTATCATTATATTTTACGGAGGGAACGCTGCAGTTTTCCTGCAGCAGTCAGTGGATCTAAATTCTGCTATCCTTCAAGAGCACCGCAGAATTCTCTCTCCTGAGTTTTATTTCTTAAAAGGGATATAGATGCCAGTTGTGTTTCATAAACCAGTGTCCTTAAAAATTCTGCCCTCTAGGAGAGCTGAGCACAGGGGGAACCTTGTGAAGTATGATATGTATGAGATCTAAGTAGGAAAATACCAGGAACAGTTCTAAAAATATTTGGAACCAAGAAGCCTTAGTGAAACTGCTCATATACAAAAGGGCATTGAATGTCAGGACAGTACAGCACATATTTTTTTTTTACCAGCAATCTTTTATCAGATAATTAATAAAAAGGTGGACAGTGTTACTGCTGTTCTGTCCTCCACCTCATATATATGCCCACAATCCCTGCTGACATACAGGTGTTAATCTCAGACTGAAATTACCACAGACAGTAATGTGAAGATAAATCAAATTAGTTTTAAAGTGTTTTGTTTTGCGCATACAGAAATAAAATGGTCCCTAGAATCCCTCAAAAACTTTTTCTGCTCTCATGTGCACTCTTTTAGAATTTACCAATGCAGTAAAGATATAGAAATAATGAATCATCTCATTTTTTCCCTCTCTTCTTCCTATTATGTTTGAGAAACGCTGAGCTTCACTGTACAAATTGGTAGCATTTTTAGGTAAACATAATCTCTGCAATTTAGAATATTGCTTACACCAAAATTTTACAAGGTGTAAGGAGCTTCTGGGTTTTCCCAGATACCTCATTTTGGAGATGGCAAGAAGTAACTCATCATTCCTATAGCCTAGAAAAGGACATAGTAGGTCTCACATGTCTCTAAATAGGAAAACCTAGGAGAAAAAAGGGGTTTATGTATGTGCCAGCAACTTACTTGGTGAAGAAGAAACAGCAGATTTGCAGAAAGGCCACTTGCTTATGACTTGCAGGAAGCATGCACTACCATCACAAGTGCCAACTTGACCATGTTACTCCAAAACCTGAAGATCTTTGACAAATAGTAAAACCCCTTTCTTTTCCTGCCCAGTCAAAATTTTCCAAGGGAAATAGTGAGCACACCTGTAGGAAAGCAGGTAAATGGGAATACTAGCAAAGTTAAACAAATTTGCAGAAGATATCGTACCTGACTGCTACACTGTGAAACGTGAGAGCAGAGCCAGAGGAAGAACCCTGTAATGTCTACTGACTGAAATCATCTTGGTCTCTTGCTGAACCAGAGAAGGAATGTGGGAAAGCTGGTTCAAGTCCCTGCTCCTCTGCAAAGTATCTGTATGGCCCTGGGCAAATCCCTTCTCTGCTTTGTGCCATGGTGGTTCATCTACAAATGGAATCAAAAATACACTTACAAGCTCTCTGCACATGAGGGGATAACTGCACTCTGGATTCTGAGGTACTCAGAAGAGGATAACGAACTGATTGTTTTCAGACTTATACCCAAAAACGGGAAGATAATTTTTTTCAGGACAACACAAACCTGATTTTTGAGAATATTTAGCAAATGAGCTTATTTAGTTTTGGGGCATTTCTAATTAAGTCAGAGGGTGAGTTCACAAAATCAGTGTGATACGGCAGTGATTGGAATCATCGCCTACACAATGGGAAACCCAGGTTCAAATCCCACTGTTGCTTGATGTAGAGCCGGTGTGAGATCGCTGGTCCCACACTGCCCATGCCTGCTGGGAGAGGAGGGCTTTCTGTGTGTGGAGGCAGCAGAAGGTGATCAGCAGGAGGGAAGTCCTCTGGGGGAGGATGCCAGCCCTATTTCACAAAACCTTTACTAGTTCTGAGGTGTTTCTTCCTGCGCCATAACAAATGTATTACCTTTTGAAACATAAGCGTGTAAGAGGATTTCCCACCTTGCCTGTCTAGTTTGTGGTTCAGGTACCAGCAGGGTGTAAGAAGGTCCAGATTAAAGATCTTGTTTTGCATGAAGTGTGGTTGGATCTTCAACTCACGTCTTCCCCATCTTCCATGCAATGTGAAAGTATCTCAGCCTCTTCCCTTGAGGTCAGAAAATTAACAAGTTTTCATCTGATCCTACATGTTTCTGACAATTTTTAAATTTTTAAATTATTTTTTAATAATCCCATACTGGTTGCACTTCACACTACTGGCAGGTTATCCCTGCACAATGTATCAAGAGAAGCATTGAAGATTATCTTTCAACGGCAGCTCAGAATTCTTTTCCTAAAGAAACCGTTTCCTCACTGAGCATGAAAAGGGGGAAAACCAGCCGGAATGTATCAGTAACAATTGTGAAAATAGCAACAGGCTGTTAGATTCTGTGAATGGTAATGATGAAATGTTAATCCATGGGATGGAGGGAGTTTGCCCATCATGTTATCGGGGCTACTTATTTAATGGTGAGGATGCAAACATCCAGGCTTTCCTGCCAGGTTTCCCTTGGATGCCTCTAAGCACAAGACTGCCTCAGCCAATTCAGGACCTGTGTACAGGTGCCCTGCAGGTAGCTGAGTAGAGGGCCTCCTTGGTGGGCAAAGCACCAGGAGGCCATCCTGGTTGGCGCTGATATCTCATGTAAGGAC
>NW_010525468.1:0-11395 GCF_000687285.1 Phaethon lepturus | reverse complement strand
TGATGCCCATCCTTACTCTGCTCCCAAAGGCACAGCTGTGAAGCTATGCATCTATGAAGGCCATTAAGGTGCCAGCGTCCACTGGTGGCGTCAGACCTGACCCAAGAACTTGTGGTGTGGAAACAGCCTCAGAGACAAAAGGAGATCTACGATGGCTCTCTAATGGCAGAGGTTTTTTTCCCCTTAAAAAAAGGAAGTAACAAATACAAGCTGGAAAAAAACCGTAGAAAATCCCGCAATGTGGCTGGTGATAAGCGGGGAGAGCAGAGGTGGAAAAGTCTTTCATAACACTGAGGAAGAGAATAAAAGTTCAGAGAATGAAAAAACACTGTGCTCAAGTGTGACATTTCAACATTAATGCTACTGACACAAATTAGTTTTGTCATCTATAAGAACTCAGCAAGAGGTTAGCGATGCCCACATGAATTATAATAATGTAGCTACATACAAGTAGTAGTTTTTTATTATATATTCACCTGAATTTAATTTTCTTCTCTTCCGCAATCATCCAGTAGACTGTTCTCCAGGGGGACATTTACATTTTGCCTTTGAATGTACAGGAATTCCAGGGTTTTTTTTAAAGTGTATTAAAAAAAACATTTCATGATAAAACACAAGATTTCCTATATTCTCTAGCCACTGTGAGGTCTGCAGCAATTCTGGGGTGATAATGATCTCCAGGGACATTGTAAACAGTGGTACTTTTCGGAATAACTTTTTTCCTTTTACCAGATTCCTCTTTGGAGACCAAGTTGTTAATTTAGGAGTTTATTCCCCAGAAATCACACTTACAAAGGTGTCTGTGCCTATCGGTTTCATAGCAAGAGATCTCAAGTTGAGCTGAGTGGAAATGAAAACCAAATTAAGTGTATGGGTGGATCAATGCAACAAGAGATTCTACATTTCGGACTCTATAGCTGACATCCTCTCAGACATTAATTGCAAACCCTCATCAGTGCTTGGCGTTCGCTCACGGTTGGTGAAGACAAAACATAGTCATCACAGCGGTTGTACTGAGACTCTGCAGAACTGTATTCAGGTAGGACAGCCACAATGTTTAAGGTGTTTAAATTCTCTTTGGAATCCCTGGTGCGGTCAGAGGTCTGTGATCTCATGTGTCATGACTGCTTCCAAATATATGTCTTAACTCCCATTTTTCTCAGGAAAATGGAAATGACAGACACTCCCTTCTAGGCAATAAAAAAATCCATCTTGACAAGCTGAACAAATAGTGATATCCATAGTTAGCGATAGCTAATCTTATTCTGTAAATCCAAAACCACAGCCTATATCTCAAATCAGCCAGTACCCTGTGAGAACAGAAACAAGGTAATGAGAAATGGAAATCCAACGTACTCAAATTCTTTTCTTAGTAGTTGCACAGAAATCAATCCCTTTAGCTATCAGATGATCAAGCAGATATCATTCCTGATGCTGCAATGAAAAGTAACATCTCAGACACTTCTACGACCCCAGTTTCTCAGACCCAAGCTACGAGTCAGTCTCACAATGTTCTGGTGAGGAAGGGAAATACACTGGGTACCTCCATTTTACAGCTGAGGAACAAAACCACCAGAGGCTCAACTCCACAAGAGGAAATTAGAGCCTATGTGCTGTCCAGGTGTCCCTGGAGGAAGGTTTGTCCAAAATTCAGATCCCTGGCAGTTGTCTGCTGCCTGTCCTGGAGGTGACTTTGGACACCTCAATTCCTCCTTTAGCATGTAGGAAAAACAGTGTTCACAGACATCTAATCCCAAGGTGACTTTTGAATTACTATTAATTATACCTATTAGTCTCTTACTAATTTTGTTAGACTTCTTCCTTATATTTTCTGAGAAAATGATTTTTACTTTGCATTTGCAGAACCATGAGCATTTCTGGAATATTTACATGAAAAATGATGAAAACAGTTAGCAAAAGAGGGTTTTCTTTAGACTGAAATCTGCTCTCAGTGGAGATGACATGCTACAGACCAAGCTATTTAGTTTATAGGTGAAACAATCTTTCTAATAAATTGCCTCAATTTAACTGGAATACAAATAATATTTTTTTTTCTGATATGATAATCATTGGAATCCTTTCTACATTTCATAGGGTTTCTTTTGTGAGCCATAAGAAGAACAATTTATTTTACTTCATCATATCTTGCAAATACTTCACATTTTTGGAAATGGCTCAGTGACTTCTTTATTGACATTGTACAACATTTCTGGAATCTATTAGTGTATTACTGGGCTCTTTTCTCATTTTTGCTGTTGTATACCAAAGCTGAACTGGGAGCAACATGTTCGTTTAGGCTGGAAATGAAGCAAAGCAAGTTTGTCCAGATATATTAATGAATACTTTTCTTACAGAGGAAGCAATAGGAGAAAAACTGAGTGCTCTGCAGTACTCTTCCCTTATTCCTGGAACTAAACCTGGACTAGAGTGATTTGTGAGACTCCCAGTTTGTCCTGGATTCCAGAAATGAGTTGTGCTAACACCATTTCTAATCTGTCTGGAAGGTAGATGGATGGGAAAACATGCAAGAAAGCCTCAATATAACAAACTCAAGATTTTGGGAGGGTTTGCATGTTTATTCAGGAATTTGGTACTTCGCCTAAGCCTAAAATCTGAAGGCAGTGAGTGCTCTCCTCATCGAGAAAGGTCAGTTAGACCTGAGAACAGCTCTGAAATTCCAGGGTTCAGCCATCAGTTTTCCTGATAACTTCTTTTTAGTTATTCTTTATCTCTTGCCAGAACCACAGCAGATGAAGAATGCAAAATTTCATCATCCTAGCAGTTCAGTGAATACAATTCCTGCATTTATCAAGTACCAGATAACTGACACCAAGGCAAACAAACAGGCAAATAGGAGTGTGCTACTATATCTTTCAGCTCCCTCCTCACACATCTCCCCAGGGGCAGAAAACTTATGAAAGCTGAAGTGTTCTCACAAGGTTTTCTTTTTAGCTCGATTAATAGCTCTTCAGAGGGCTCCTTCACCGCAGGCTTCTTTGGACACCAATGTTTTGTTGAACTTGTACACCTTTCCTCTGAAACGGAGGTTACTCGATAACCGTTTGCAACACTTGGCGCATTGATGTACCAGAGTGCAGAGCACTGATTACAGATTTCTGGAAGTGTATCCACAGCCAAATCACAAACAAACTCCTGAGTAAATATCGATCAGCCTTTCTCTCTTATAAGCTTCGCTTAAAAATTACCTGAGATGGATTGTGAAATGCTGCATTAAAGCTTACAATCCTGGGCAGAGCTTCCCGCTGTTGCGGCGTTGAACTGTGTCACAGACGAGGCTCATCTTTCACTCAGCCAAGCTACCTCAGCGCAGAAATGACAGATGGGGACTGATGGTGGCTACCTTGAATTTCTACGTTGGTAGGTAATGTTGATGCTATGCACGTTGTATGACACCTCCTCTGGGAAGCAGTGTTCCTGCTTGAAAGACAAAGTGTTTTTTATATTCAAAGGTGCAGCTTTAAAGTCTTTCTTCTTAGGGGCTTTTTTCTTACAAGTTCCTCTCTCTTGTGACTCATTTCCACCTCCCCCAGATGAAATTCATTGTTCTTCACATGTACCTCCTCAACGTTTGTAGGGGCTGTTTTGCTGAAATCTCCTATGTTTAAAAACAGAGGCCTTAAAAAGAGCAAGAGACAAGTTACTTCTAACCCATACACTGCACTAACAAGTGTAAAACAAGAGCCAAAAGCGTGAGGAGAGGTGGCACATGAGTGGGAGTGAGCATTATAGCCTTCATTTTTTGTCAGCCTCCTTATTTTCATTATAAGAGACCCTTAGGGAGACTTTTAGCTTTGTATTGTTATGCAGAAAGTCAAGCAGCAGTCCTGGGGGAGGGCAAATCCTGGGAGCAGTACTGAAGCTGGGAACTCACTGAAGTGGGTGGGAGAATTTCTCCAGAAATAAGGAAGCTGCTGATGTGGAGAAGGAGGGAATGATTTGTTGTCTGTGTCCATGCCTGACAGAAAAAGGATGGGCTTAAAGTGCAAAGATCCAGGTCAAACTTCTTTTTCCTCAGTCCTGGTGAAGCCAGTCACCCAGCAAGGCAAAGGTGTTCCCATTGCTTGAGCATCAACTATCGCTGTCATCATCTACCTCATTGCAGCTATCTCCTTCCAGAGTAGTAAAATTGTTTCAGCATTGAGAAAGCAGCTAAAATGTTCCTTTAGGCAGGATATGAGAGAATATTGAGTTTGAAGAGTTATTGCCTGCTTTGCTGATGCCTGAAGGAAGGCTAGTGAATTCACAGCTACAGACTTGCACCAAACTGCGCCAAGCCTGTTCTGCCACTTTCAAGAAATTCCTGACTTTTTTCTCAGCCCTATTCTTCCAGATTTGCCTTGCAACATTTCAAACTCTGACAGTTCCCTTTAGCTCTTTGCAGTTTCTCCTCCTCTTTTCCTCACTCACCTATCGTCTCCGACTGCCTGAAACTTTTAACTCTTGAGCTTGATCCCTGTTGGATCAGCACTACCATCGTTGCAAGTAAGCCACCTGCAGACTTTGACTGCACAGTGGTTTGTACCTCGCCCCTTAAACAAAAGCCCAAACACAACGATATGGCATTCTCCTCAGAAAAAAAAAAGAAAAGAAAAGTCTTTTTCAGGCTGCTTGGAGAAAACTTGAAAACTTAAGCTGAACAGGCACTTGCAGTTGGAGGAGATGTTCTTCAGCAAAATGGTGTGCTCTCAGACCACACTGGGTCCCTGAACCAAGACGTGGGGACAAGGTATCTGGATTGTGAACCCACGGGATGGCAATGCTCGGCTTACCCTGCTGCCTCCGAGCTGGAGAGCCTCGAGGAGCGTGGGAGCATGGGAATAGGTCTCTTTTTTGGCAGTTGTTGGTTGCATTGGCTCCGTGAGGTAGCTAAGGTGTAAGAGGAGAACGGCTTGTCGCACACCAATACCAGAGCTGAGGAAGAAAAAACACTCCACAGAGGATTAAAATCTCCTTTGAATGTTTTTTTTCTGGAGAAAATTGCTCACAGGCATAGAAAGCTGATGGCAGCAGACACCGAGATGGCATCCTGGGCCAATCCTTAAACACCATGCAGACCTTCCTCAGGCCTTATGTTCAGAGAAAAAAACTTCTGTAGACTTACCTAAGAGTGAGCCAATACAGCGGGAGTCACAAATGGAAATGGCATTAAAAACCAATAATGAATAAAAACATTGAAAGAGCTTCTTTAAAAAGATGCCAGCTGCTTTCAATAATTAAATAACTAGCTGCTGTGCTATTATCTCTGTAGAAAAGGCATTTTGTATGGTAGTAATGTCAAATGCAAGGAATTAATGCAGGTACTAAAGTAGCTTTATTTAGAGAGGTGAAACAGCCAGTTCTTAAAGGAGCACAGCTATATAGATTGTGAAAAAAGTCTGCTGTGAGAAGGAAACACAAAATTGCATCCTGAAAATGAGAAGAGGTCTGAAGGAGAAATTCATGGTAATGTAAACTGGAACTTTTCTTCAGAGAAACACTTAAAATGAAACTGCTCCTTTCTCCTTCTTCTTCCCAAGCTGCTGACATGCATAAAAAAGTGTGTTTGACCAGCAGCTTATTTGGAATGTTTTCTCCTTCCCTAACGAAAATGTGTTATTTCTCTAAACAATATGCCACTTAATACCAACAGAAGCCTCCTTAGCAGATAGGACATAGTTGTAAGGCTTCAACCTGTGCCAGGGTTTGGATCTAGGAAGAAAATCCTGCTAGACTCAAGTATTTACTTATTTAGTGGTTCTTTCCAAGGTCGTATTTTTAAGCTGTAGGGGAAACCATCCTGAAGAGTAAACTGAGCGACTGGGAAGTTGAAGTACAGAAGCTTGCTGTGACTGAGTTGGTAATGCTCTCTTTAAACACTGGCCCCACTGAAGAATTGAACTTAAGTGCCTCGGCACAGTAAAGCCTATGTGTTGTCTTTGGGAAGCATTTCCAGCTTAATAGGGACGAAGTTTCCTTTATGCCTGATGCAGGAGCACATTTCGTTTCACAAATTTCCTTTTCCACCCATTTAAGCAATTAACTTGGAATGAATGAGATGCCAGATGAATATTACTGCCTTAAGAATCAATAGCTGTTTCTGAGGTGGCTCTGGAGAAAAGAGGGGTCTATATTAGCCAGCTGTGCACTTTGACGTCTTGCCAAAGCCACGCCACCTCAGCAATTACCTCAGGAGCACTGTACCCGTGCCTCCGTGTGCCCCATTTCGGCAGCAGTTTGTGCCCTCTCACTTTGCTCCTGCTCTGGCTCATGGGAGAGGAATGGTGACCTTTTGGGATGAGGGAGCAGAGTGGAGGCTTTGCAGGCTCCCTGCCTGGGGAAGGGAGGCCCCAGGGGACATGCAGTGTGCAGCCTGGGCACTTGCACCCCGGGCATGGGCAGATAGCATGGGTGAAGGTGGTGCTAATTACTCCCAGTGCCACTGAACGACTTACAAGTCCTCGCGACATCTTCTTACCTGGTAAAGCTGTCCCACGTGTAGTCACCAGCCACTTTGCTGCTTCCCACAGCTGGTGTGAAAATGAAACAGATGAAAAGTCTGTTGTGGATAGAAAGAAACCTGATGTCCCCTGGGATAACACAGATACACCTCCAGGTGCCTTGTTCAGCTCCCTCCCCTCCTGTGGATCACCTCATTCAAAGGAAGAGAGTTGAACATTGGACCCCCTTTATGGTGTCTTCTAGAAACAGTGAGGGGCAGAACGTGAATAAGGACTGATGTTTTGATGCTAACAGCTCACTAAGCAAGTCTAAAACACTCTGATGAAAACAAGTGTAGAAAATTGTTGGCCCTGATAAAGCAGTTCTTCTGGAAACGTTTTTGGATCATCCCTCACCAAAAGCATTGCTAAATATCTTCCGTTTGTACAATATTTACTTCTGGAGATACCTGACCTGGAAAGACAAGATCAGGTTAAACATCAGGCACTTGGAACAATAGTCTTCACTCCAAGGCACCATCCCCACCCAGGCAATAAGGGATAGATCGGAAGGAGATGCTTACTTGCCAGCTGAATATTTGCCAGCTGAATAGTTAAGGCCATGAGATGCTGTGACAAAACAACGAATCTCACCCTGCAATCTGTTGAGGTTATTTTCATCACCGGTCAACACTTTCAGGCTGAATTTTCAAATGTGGGTTCTTACACTGTTCTTGCAAGACGTTTGCTCGCATGCGTCAGGAAGCAGGTACTTATCGCTGTGGTTATGTGGTCTCCATAAGGAAAGTCTCGTACGCACAAGAAAAAGGATCCTGTCCACTTCTGACGGTTCATCTTAGGCAATGGGAACAATTCTCTTCCAGGCTGAAAAATATCGCCTTGATCTTAAAAAGTGGGCAAAGTGGTGGATTGAGTCGGGTCAAGAGAGAGGGGAATCTGCAGAGAGTCTTACCTGGGTGGCTGCCTGTGACGGCGTCGCTGCACAGGGCTCCAAAGCAGGGCCGGGGATGTGCATCATGGGGCAAGTTCACGCAGATCCCTGCCTCTTTGGGGAAGAAAGCGGAGATAATACCACTCGAAATGCTGCCACTTCAGCATTGTTGAACATGGCCTAATTTATGGTGAGATGGGTGGCTTGTTGAGCCCAGGGCTTTAGGATTCATAAATGATCACACAATAGCTGCTTAATCCAGGGCACGGGGACAGAAATGGGAATTGTGCACATTTCAATTTAAGCATAAATCTATTTTTGCACTGGTTTCTTATTTTGACCTCTTAGGTTTGGCTGTCTGTCAGAAAGCACCACATCCGATCCTGCTAATCCCTTTCTTTAGGTCCTTCCTGTCAGAGAATTGATGTGGTCTTGCTGAATTCTTCCACAGACTCACTTTGTACAGTTTGCCCCTCTGGTATTAACAATAAGTTTCCTCCCTAACAAGGAAAGCAACAGCTTTATAAACATATGCCTTCATTTACAAACAGGTATGCTGACACCTAAAAGTCTGGATTTCTGTTCCTATAATGAAAGCACTTCTGGTTCTTGGAGGTGTTGGGAACACCGGCTCCTATGAAAAGGCTTGACTTCAGGCATACAAGGTTGAAAAAGTTGGTATATTGAGGAAGAATAACATTTCATCATAGAAAGTGACAGCCCTGAAACTCTGTGGAAATAACCTTAAAGCCCTTGTTGCTTAAAACAATCCCCTTCATGTGGAGTTTTTCTTCTGGTATTGCCTGAAATACCTTTAGTCTGGACTGAATTGTTTTCACTCGAGGTTCAGACTTTTTTTGGTTTTCTCCTGGAGTGAATTATTCCAGCACCAGGGCTGAATAAAACGCAAGTGTGCCAGGTTGGCTTCAGTTTTGTTTTAACAAACACTTCAGTTACGCTTAATTTTATGGTTTTTGCTTTGTCACTGTGATTTCTCAAACACTGCAAGGCTATATTCATTTAAATGAGCACTCAAGCAAAGTGATCCAACAAGGATATACAGATGTGTTTATGACAGAAGCAATGTTGTAAAATCAAGACTGACACAGCACCAAGCAGTATCTAGGTTGCACTGGATGTGAAAGTCCTCTCCCACTCCCCCAGCCTATAAATTTTCGCTGCCACATCACTTCTGAGCAAACTCAGCTTGCCAGATGAGGTGTTCAGAAGTTGAAACCTGGGTGCCTTTTAGGTCAAAGTATCTTTTGTATCAAAGAACAAAATATATGCTAACAATTTTTTTCCTATCTGTAAGAAAAGGAAATGCATGCATTGTTCTTCAGAGCTATGGGTTGAGGAACTAAAGAACTAATCTGAGAGGTACAAAACCAAAAACCATTAGAAAGGGTATGAAATGATGTCTGGCACTGTGAGAGCGGGCGGGAGCACAATTTCAAACCCTGTTCGGCAACACTTCTATTATTTCATCTTGGCCTTCTCTTGAGTACATGTTCCTAGTGTCCCCAGGCCAACTAAGGTGGGAATTCACTGAAGAGAGCAAATAATGTTTAATGATTGGAGCTGTTAGAGAAAAAGACCTAGCGTATTAAACTTGGGGGATCTTGAGTATGTCCCATACCACTAGCTCTCATTCACAGAGAAGAACCCTTCCACCTCCAGTCTGGACCCTAACATGCATGGGTGCTGTTATTACTTTGCTCCCAGTGAGGTTTGCAAAACCATGATCAATGCTGATTTTTTCCTGAAAACCACAGCTAATTTGACCCTTTCTCAGCTAAAAATGTCAGGTGGCACTGCTCTTTCTGCCAAGGAGGTTTGTAATAAAGTAAAGATTTTCAAAAGCAGCTCTGATGGTGAAGAGATATCATGGAGGAGAAATGTTTTAATGCATAAACAGCCATGAAATTCTATTTTCGTTACGGATAATCCATCCACATCACATGATTCAAACTGTGAGGCAATGGCCTTCACTGAAGATTTTAAAAATATGAATGACTTTTTTGGCACATATGCTCAGCAAGTTCTTCTTAAATCTCAGAACTGGTACTGAAAAATCAAGATCCCTAAAATATCTTCCATCTTCCCCCTTTTTTGAGAAAGAACTACTGGATACATCTTATTCATGACACAAATAATGCCCTGCTTCTGGTACAGACCATTGGTTTAGAAAGGTTTTATAAAATAATAAAATATACAGTCCGTTTCTACCAATTGTGAAACATTGCAAAATGTGTAGGTTGACTAACATCTGTGCTAAAGTGTAGTAAACATATAATTTTACTCATGAGTATGAAAACCAGATGTCCACATCTGTGTTTCCATCCTTTCTGAAACTTGCTATCTCCTCGTGGCCATCATTTTGCACCTCACATCTCCCATGCTTCATCCAACACAATAGATCTGAGTATCTTCACCCAACACAGCTAACACCTGTTGAAGGAACCTAAACTTTCACATTTCACAGAGTTTGTGCTCCTAAAATACTTACTAAAGCTCAGCTGAAATGTAAATTCAGACTTTGGACAGTTGGCTGCTTCACATTAAAATTTATTTTCCAGGAGTTTGCTGTACGCTTTCCGTGGATGCTCAAAAGAGTCATTTCTTGATATTATGATGTTAGTCTGTCAGTAATCTTCAGAGTTTCCATCTCACTTGCCAAATTCTGTGAATTCATTTAGCCTCCTGTTGACCTATGTTTGTGAACATTGCAGGGTGAATTTCATCACTTTGCAGGGATTTACTATCCCCTGAGTTGCTAGTACTAGTCTCTGAGTTGTCCTATTTTAAAGTTACAAGTTTCACTGACATTAAGAATAAACCGGGCTGAAAAACCTTGTAAGTAATTTCTTCAAAACTCTCGAGAAATGTATCCACCTTCCCAAGTCACTTGCTAACAAGACTGCTAGCCAGGATGCTTTTGATTGATAGAAACATTTTTTTTCTCCATTTGAAAATGCCAGTTTGTCACATTTGAAAGTTTCCAATGTAAGTTCCAGCTACACTTTTCACTGGGTTGGGGATGACATCTCTGACTGAATGATGAGTCCAGTCCCTGTCCCCCCATCATGTCCCAGCACTGCCATAGCACAAAAGCAGTGAAGGACCTCACTTGCAATGACAGAGACCCAGGTCTTCAATCTGTCTAATTCAGGTCAGGGTGTTAAGCCTAGATCATCTGTGTATCAGGTGACCATCAGCCTTTCCTCTCCAATCCTTCCTGTTGAAATTGTTCTACTTCCTAAGATATAATTGAATACTCATTGAGTGGAGAGATCCAGACAAAGGGACTTGGGAAAAACACAGAAACAAATGGAATTATTTTTTCGGCACCAAATGCTGCTGACTCTTGCTCCAGTGCCAACCTTGGGACATATTGCCCTTGTCTGAACATCTGTTTACATGGCATTTGGAAAAATAATGGATTCAGATGTTCTCTTACATTTATTTACATGGTGATGTGGCATAGTGGTACTGACCGAAGGCACAAACATGGGTGTGTGGACCTGAGCGATCCTGGTGATTGATATCTCTGAGTAGATGTCTATTCAAACCTGCTGAGACCTTACCTGGATTTCAGAGGATTGTCAGAAGCAGAGCTAAATGTCAACATAAGATTCATCAGGAATACAAGTCCTCACAGGTGGCTGAGTAGCTGAAGGAATTAAAATAAAAGCAACAAAAATATAAAGATAGACTGACACGTTAAGAAAAGAATTCCAAAAACTGCATTGGCTAGGAGACCACTGGTGAGGGACACACTTGTTCCAGTTTATTTGAGGCATGAAACACCAGCTAGCAAAAAGATTATTTGAAGATGAAAGAATTGTAACGATTCCTTCTTAATGATGGCTCAGATCAAATGCATACTGCCTATTAAAATGAAGTGTATAGAGACCAAAGAAACAAACAAAATACAGGATAGCTAAGCAACAGAATAAAAGAGGCTGTTAGAAACAAAGAATGACAGAATCATTAAGGTTGGAAA
>NW_010525467.1:0-49628 GCF_000687285.1 Phaethon lepturus | reverse complement strand
CCAGGCTGCCCAGCCCGGCCCAGGCGGGCCGCGCGCTGCCCTTCTGAGGGTGCAGCTCCCCGCTTCACAGCAAGGTTGTTTTGGTGTCTGTAAGAGTTCGCAAAAATCTCCATTTCATGTGCCTGAAAACAGTAACTCCTTTTAGGTCAGTTAAAGACTACCTTTTTCTGCTAAACCAAAAAATTAATACATTCCAAATGACTCTATTACTATGATGTAAAATGCAGACAGAAACACAGAAGCCTCAAATACAGCATCCCATGCTGTTAATGAAAACTCCTACAAGATAAACGAACCAAAAGCACAGCAAATGTGATTTATAGTGGATGCCATTTTCTACAGATGCCACAACTTGGGCTGTTAGCTAATTTTCTGTCTCATACCACCTTGATGAAATACAACCCAACAAATAAACCCCCCAATATCTCTCTTGTACCAAATCACCTTAAAATGAACCTCTTGGGTTACAAAGGGCCTGAAAAAATAGGGCTTTTCCAGCCACAGGAGCCCCGAACAGCCCAAAGCCAGGTGTGTATGCCTGTGGAGTTTCTCCCTGCTTCCCCAGGCACGCTGTCCCCTGGATGTGCAAGCAGTGCCGAGTTCACTTTTCTGAGAGCTGAGGGCACGTGGGATGCTGGGACCCTGCAGCACAGCCCCCAGCTGTCTGTCAGCCCGTGCCCCCAGCCAGCCTCCTCTCCAAAGCCTACCCTTCCTCACCTGGAGGACAAAAACCTCATCTGCTGAAAATGGGACACCTCCACAGGGAGCAGCATGGTCTGACTGCGAGTGTGAAAGCTTCAAAGGTAATGAACTAAAACACCTAAGGCCTAGTCAATAGAAAATAGAAGATTATACTTAACGATGTTTCCGTTGTTGATCTCCTGTAGCTGGGCCACTGGTCCTCAATGTCCACGGGAAGAAGCCTCAGAAGCAGCTTTGGACACAGTTCCAGCTTCCGCAGGTGGGGTGCAGATGTTGCCGCTGCTGAAGGAAGGCTTGTGGTCAACAGCGGGGCTCGGAGGTCCTTTTCTGCTGCCTGCTGAAACAGAACACGTGTATCTCCAACAGGTAAATTCTTAGATTCTCTATTGAGGCCCAAACCAAAAATACTGGGATGCCTTTTTCTCCCTTTTTCTCACTGGTGCTGTTCACACAACTGCTGCTCTCCAAGTCCTTGTGATTTTGGGACGTAAGAAACACCATGGGGATGCTAGCGTCCCATACTCCACTTTTGCTAGTTGTTCTTCCTTTCATTAACCTCTTCTGCCTGAAAATACCCATTTCTTTGTGGAGAGCTGCCATGCCGGGTGTCACAGCTGTCCCCAACTGCTCTCACTGGTACCCTGCGGGGATTGAACCAGCAGCATGCGCGCGGGCAACTGCCTGTGCCACCAGCATTGCACCAGCGTAAGAGCATTTTGAGTTTATTTGGCCAATGTAACTCTGTACTCACACACACTCCTCATGCCTGCGCAGTGAAATGGTTTTGCTTGGTGCTCCATCGCTTGGAGATGTGTGGGTCACTACCCTCCTTTTCTAAGGCCTACACAGAAACATTTCCATTTAAATACCACATTCCTATGTATTTCTCACACTTTCAATGGCCCGAAAGCTTATGACAGTTTTTGTTTTCAGGACAAGCAGTGGCGAGCCACAACAAAAAAATTTTTTGAGATTGTGGAAACGTCCTGAAAACTAGTTTCGGAAAACTGAAAGTAGCCAAGATCACCTATGAACTGGGCAGCATTTACAGAGATACATCAAGCCAAGTGCTGTAAACATGCTTAGTGTGCAATAATTTAGAATCACAATAATGTCCCATTAAAAATACTAATTTTTAAAACTGAAATGCACTGTATAGCAAATACTAACTGAAGCATTTGAGTTTTGTAACAGTGTAAATGTTCCAAATGTAAGAGTAGGCTATTAAAAAAATACCTCATCTCTTTCTCAATTAATAGCCCACAGAGGAAGAATGCAAAGCAATTCCTAGTAAGTGACTGAAAACAATCCAGCCACTAGCTGTGGCTTGCCTCAGTCATATATGAAGTTTCCTTTTCTTTAAAAAAGATTGAAGAATTTAAGGTTTCAATAAATCCCTCCCCCTGAAATGTCAAATCTTTAGTTTCCTTCTCAAACCTCAAACCTAAGTATAACTGGTGCTGCATTACTTTCTGGAGTCTACAGACATGGGTATTTGGTGAGGGTAAGTGGCAAACTGAAATTCAGACACCCCATTGTATAGACTTCAACTAATGAATTGCTAATCACTGTAACAGTTTAAGTGGGACAAAATCAAATGGAACAATTCACAGTTTGCACAGAGAAGGAAGGATTTCTGAAGAGAAGACAAAGATATTAGAGCAAAGGAAAAATGGAACAGAGAAAGACATAAACAGACATTACACAATTTAAAAGAAAGTTTATTTCCAAACTGAGAGCAAATAAGAAAGAGAAATACCGAATAAATATGTAACTATAACAAAATGTATAATTGCTATATAAAGGCCTGTACTCATAGGCTCTACATTATGTGCCGTTCTGAATTTGCATCAGTTGTTCTTTTGCTGTAGTTTGACTGGACCATGAACAGTTGTGTGGCAGCTCTGCTGTCCTGTCCCCCATGACAACCACTACAACTAGCATTAGGAGGCCTATAAATATCCTAACTAAGAAGCATTGCATAGCTAATTCCCTCAGTCAGAGAGTGCATTAGCAATGGACATCATCACAGGAGGAAGAGAGGTGAGCAGGGAGGAGCTCTGCAGGCTTCCACTGCACCATACTTTACAAGGCAAATTCATCCCAAATTCTCTGAAGCTGATTAAATTGCACCTTTGAGCCTCTGTAGATCTTGCAAACTAAAGCCCTGATCCTCCAAATAGATGTAACAGCATGTAATCTGATGTCCAAGCAGTGCCTGACTGATATTCCTACAAATTTGAGTGGTTTAAGGGTTTTCAGGACACATTTGCAGAATTGGCTTCTGGTTTTCTTTAATACTTGCTTTTAAATTAAAAAATAAGTATATCAGTCGGGTGCACTGAAGATTTTGCTACCAGAAATACTTATCTGGGGCAGCACATGCTCACTGACAAACAGCATCTTTTAACTAGTTTTCAAGCTCAAGGGAAACTGTAGTTCCCTCTTCTGTGGGTAGCAGAGGAACACAAATAACGATGAATGGGAAAGAAATGGAACAATGGCCAATTTGTCTAGCTGTCAGAGGAAGCTGCCAGAAAAAGTGGGTACACTGCCGTCTTGTCAGGATTTCCTGTACTTACAAGTTCATCTGCAGTCCCCCAAAACTGCTTTGATCAAATTGGAAGAGTTCTACCAAAAACTAGATTAAATCCATTCTACATCAGCCAGCATAATCGTGAAACGGTGATGAGTTGATCTTATTATGAGAAGGGCAAATGGAGTGAAAAAGCAGAAGAGGAGGGAGGTCGAGTTGCTTATATGAAAACCAAAAGCACTACAGCTCCCTATGCCCAGGCTGCTACTGGAGAACCGAGAGCAGGGACAGATCTGCGCTATTCCCAGCTTTTCTTCTTGTGTTCCAGCAGGTACCTGAGGATCAGTGTGCTTGTCACCGGTACAAGTGATGGCGTTCCAGTGTTCACGCAAGACTTGGCATATACAGGGCTAACGGGTCTCAGTGGTAGTGTGCCAACTGAGAGACGTTGTCTCCCAGCCACTGACAGCTTAAAGGTGAACAGTTTAAAGATTATTTTATCTGGGGTTGTGCTGCTAACAACTGCTGTTAGCTGGCAAACTCTTTTTCTTCATTACAAGGTCCAGAGTTGAATTGGTTCTCCATCGAAGGTGGCCTTTGTGTCCAAAGACATGCCTGTAGTTGATGGCGCCAGTCTTTTTACTCTCTTTAGCCTACAGTCTGCATGCAGATAGAGCACTTCTCAAGGATATATTCACCCAGGAAGTGTAAATAATAGGAGCAAGAGAACAAGGTGGAGAATAGAATGGCGAATTTGACAGCACATAGGATGCATCCCAAAGTAGAGAGCAGCCTCTGGGCCCAAAATCTGGGAATTTAAAGGAAGATCTGAAGATACTCAGAAGTTATAATGTACAAGGTACATGAAAAAAAGCCCAGGTTTTGCCACACAGTCATGTACAATTCATGTGTCTCTTGTGACTATGAGAGCACACACTCTTAACAGTTTTTAGTGACTCCCTTTTTGCCTGTATGTCTGCCTATTAACACTTGAAATCTCTCCTTACAAAGAAAATGGCAAAAGAATCTGTTCCCAAGAGTTGTATTCAGATCAGAAATTTCCTCCAAAACATCCAAGAAGTTGGAGACAGAATGATTGCCATGACTGAAACAGGTACAATTAGAATGCCCCATTCCTGTGCTGAAGTGAAGTTAAAACGATCAGAATAGAACAGAAGTCAAGATTTTGTATCTGCAATTAAAAACCTTAAAATGTCTAAATTTTAAATAGTCACTACTAATTTACCAGTATTGCTAACTTTCTTCCTTTTTCTCCTTTAGGGAATATGCAAAACCATAAAAGAGGTACTCGTCCTTTTTTCAACTTTACTACTATTAATTTCAGTAATCTCTTATGCATATCATTTAAGATAAGACATTTTGCAAACACTTTTAGAGATGCAGATAAAAAGATAAAAGCCTACTAAGAGTTTCAAGAAGTGCAGCCACCACCTTCTCAATAACACCATCCTCAGGAACCTACATACATTCAAAAATCTGTCTCTCATTGCCTTAAATATATGTTTAAAAACAAAAAGCAGCTAATCTTGCCTATCTTACAAACCATTCTTGTACTTTTGATTTTTCAGTCATTGCAACTTATATTCAAATCTGAATTAGCTCTACACCAGAGCAAAAATCCCACTGGAGGTGTAGCTTTGTAACATTGTCGTTTCTCCAGGAGCTTTTTACAGCCATGTGGTAGCTTCTGCTATGCCAGCGGACGTGCCAGGTGTTAGGAAGTCAGCCTCCTTTCCTTGTCTTGCCTCACTAAGATACCTGCTCAGAAAACTCTCAGCCAAATACTACAGAACCAAGAAGTAGCATGATGGAGAGTCTAAAACTCCCCAGAAAAAGTAGTAAAATATGGCAGCCAGTCAACCTAAAAGCTGGTGAGGGATTTAAACAAAGGAAAGGCTAAAATGCTGGGGTTTTGACAGTACCATAAGACAGTTTATTATAGAAAAAATTCCACACAATCACTTGTGCCCTGAAAGTGTACATGTTTTGCCATTCCTTTGAGTAAAATGCTTCAAATAATCTAAACCGAAAAAAAATAATCCAAATAAAATCTCTCTTACTGCTTCAGAACCTGAGATGGGTGGGATTTAAGGCGGTCACATTTCCACTAGCGATAAATACACAGGTTATGTAGGACAAAATTTTTGCTTGTTGATATAAGCTTGTATGTTTATTGGGATAATTAAAGTCTGCTTTGAATATAACTCTCAGTTGAAAAAGTCTGGTATCACATTCCTGATAGGGTTAGGTGTCAACCACTTACTGCTAATGGTGATGGTCTAATTAGATTGTTAGATTTTCCTTTGGCCAAGTGAACTTTACTGGCAGAATAAAAAAATGGCATCAAAGGAATGTTAAACTGCTGGCAACACCCAAACTACATTTTAAAATACACATAACACAAGGAGGAAAAATTCTTGTTTCTATGCCTTATTTGGAGTGTAGTTTACCAAGTACTTTTGGGAGATCTGGTGTTCAAATATATACTGCTTTGCAAAAAAAAAAAAAAAATAGGAGTACCTCACTATCAACAACCAGCTGGAGTTTCAATTTATGCATCTGCAAAGACAAGGCATGTGTTAATTCTATCTTTTTCAAGACAAAAATGATGCAGACTGAATAAACATATTTTTCAAGTTCCAAACAACTGTAAAGTAATAGCTGAACAGGACACGAGTTGCCCTTCATTTCCGGTCTCTTAATGCCTTACAGTTTAAGAAAATCAGTTCGCTTCCCACCCAACTATTAGTGAAATTTCATCTGTGCTATATTTGAAAATTACATAGAAAATCTTACAGAACATTTAATTGTTTTAATTCAATGACAAACTAAGAGCGACTGGAATACGTTTGTTATAGGGCATTTCTGCACCTTGGTAAGTAGAAGCTACGGTCAACCTAAAGTGTGCAATCTGACTAACCTCAACAGCTGTAGTGCTGAAGTTGCCAGATTCAGAAACACTCTTGATCACATCCTGAATCCATACCATCTTTTCCTGGTGGCTAAATACCGGTTAGATAGCTTTCTGTCCCTGGGGGAGGCTCCCTGACTGCACTGGGAAGTACACAGCATGCAATGATTTTTCCGTATTCTAGTACAGCACAATCATCACAGAAACCAGAGCATTCAGTCATACAAATTATTCCCGGCAGTATTTGAGGGGTTATGAGGGTTAGGAACTAGAGTAAAGTTTAGGAAGAACTGCCGTCCAAGCTCAGATATTTTGTTTATCTGGTCTATCAGCTCTGTCCCTCTCTTGTGTGCTAAGCAGGCACCACATGCCTTTTCTCCCACACTGTGCCTGAGTATCTCCCGTATCGGTCAGCTGATCGGTTGCTGAGATTAATTATACCATCAGGGATTATGGCTGTTTACAACTTTGTTGTCAGGCTTCAGGACTTACTCTTCTAAAAACACACTTTTCCAGCGTCAGCCTATTCATGTGTGCTTTGGCATTAGCTCTTTAGGGTAAAAACTGTCCTATTGTTATGCGTAATGTGTCTGGCACAATAGGTCATCAGCTTGGAGCACCGAAAATAATTGCCTCTCTCTTTTTTACTATCAGGAAAGGGATTGAACTACAGTAAAGCAAAGCCCACAGTGGTGAAAAACTGTTGAAACATTTAAAACGGAAAAGTTGACTGCAAAGTCTAGAGAGGTTTTGGTTTTATTCCTTTACGGGAGGAGTTCATGTAGGCCTGGAATTCAAACCTGAAAAAAATTGTGACTGGGAAAGCTGGAAGTGTGAGCCGGTTTATAAAAGGAAGTGATATACTGAGTTGCTTTACTTCATAGGATTCCTCTTTTACAAATTATTTCCTTCTAGTGTGCCAAAGCATTCCCTTTGAAACAGAACTTTCAAAGAGAGGAGTAAAATCTATGGAGAAAGTACAGAGATTTCTACTGCCAAATGCCCAGTTCTTTCTGCCATATTCTTTGTTTCCTCCTCCTGAAATCCTTTTCACCAATATTCCTATCTAACCCAATTTCATCCTGTCTAATCTCCACTACAGGTCCTTCCAACACCAACATGCAGCATCAGCTTACCAAAACGGCTCCTTCCACTCCGATCTGAATGGAAACAGAGTGGAAAATCACACAGGTCTCTCCACTCGGACACAAGTCTGTTATGAATACAGGCCTCACAGCTAAGACTCATATAAACACCTCAGCTCCTCTTTAAACACTAAGCAGTCTTAAGTCAGCTTGGCTTATTTATTCAGTGAGTGTGTTTTCCTTCATAGGGGTAGCTAGCACAACATGGAATCACAACCTTTGACTTGGGAGTTTTGCAAGAATAACTGGTAAGATACCAGTAAGAGAAGAATTTTAAAAATACTGCAGCTTTGCCTGACTGAGCTAGTTCTGAATGCCTTGCAGCAAAAAAACTACTATGAACAAGGAAAGAATACTCACATTTGTACAGTGGTCAGAAAATGTCCTGAGAAATGAGAAGAACTGAAGTTATTTCTTTGCTAAGTCAAAGCCACCACTCCAGTCACTGTTTCCAAAACTATTAGCAATGAAATTTAAGAAAAAAAAAAAACCTTGAACATTCAGGTCAAATGATAAATCTTTAATTTCTAAAAGGTCATAAGTACTAAGAAACTCCTTGCATAGTACATTTATCTCCATGGGATATCAAGAATTACAACACTTCAGGAAAACTGGCACCTAAGTGAGCAAGCAGCCTCAATCCTGTACAAAAGTTACAGACAACCTCAATGTTTCCAAGTTTTACTTTGTAATGGATCCAGAGAACAGTCTTTGCTTTGTCCACATCTATCCCACAGTACTGTATTCTTTCACTGCACTTTTCAGTTGGTCACCTGTACAAAAAACAAAAGGCTGCAACCCACACTGATACAGAAATTCACAATAAATTAGCTTCATTCTATTCAAACTTGGCTTTTTCAAGGTCAAATACCTCCAGGTATGTAGCTATGGACTTTATTCTTTCTGTAAAATTTGTACCTCACAATACTTATGATTACTTGATTAACTTTTCATCCAGAAGGTTTTTAATCCTTCCCTTGAGAAGGTAAAAGGCGAGGCTTCAGTTTCAGAAGTGCTCTTGACACTCATCTAAAGTAAGCACTGAATCTTACATGAAGCCAAAAAATTTTAACTTGCTTACCAAGCTTACTAAGAAGACAAATGAGTAAAGACAGTTCTTCATATAAAACCCCCTTAAAGTTACATTTTACTGTATGTGTTAGACATATCTACAGTGGATTTTTTTCTCCTTTACAGAATGATAGGTGGAGAGGAGCATTGTACTTACATCATCATTAATTAATCCCTTTTTCTGGTAAAAGTGTAACTTGTGCCCTGATTTTCAAAAGCACTGATTATCAGCATATCCTAGGTACTGAATGGTAGCAGCAGGCACTCAGAACTGTTGAAAATAGACTGTTAGTACTTGATTTATGCCACAAATGCACCATTTGAAAATATTCCTCTTGAAAACAGGTAGTTTACTTTTTAGTCAAAATCAGTTGAATAATTACTATTTTAATCATTCTCGTAGTGTTTTAGGGTATTTAAAATAACTATTAACATTAATTACTTACTACACTACAGTGGATTATGATCAAAATTAATATGTCAAAAAATTAAGTTTATCATAAATAAACTTTGGAAAAATTTGTACAAGGCCATAAATAAATAATTTGAACTTCAGTCTCATTAAAAAGTAAAACAGTACGTCACACAACAATACCATCCTATCTAGACAATACAATCTTGCTATATTTTATTGCATAATAATTTGAGAGTAACATCTTAAGTAAAATATGTAAAGAAACAAAATCATTAGATTTACTTCCTTTAATATTGAACAACCAAAGTTTCTTCTTTGTACATAATCCAATTTAAAGATAATATAATTAGCACTTCCAGCATTAACAGTCTGTATTTACAATGAATGAGATGGGGTGGATAATCTAAAGAGTATTCAAATCTGTGTGAAACAAATCAAAATACGAAGATTTACAGTAGGCTCAAAATCCAAGACTCTTCCATTTATGGAAAGCAATTTAAAAGGCTTTGTCATCTTTATTACTTGTAAGGGTTCCCGAAATAATGATTTTTAATAGTATTTTAAACATCTGAAATCTTCAGTAATGCCTTCATTATTTGTACATGACATTAAAAATTAATTCCAATACTTCTATTTAATTTTTCACTTGCTTGTAGACTGGTCTGAAATCTGATGAAAGGATAACAAGGAAATTTACTATATAATCCTAATTCCATACTCCTGAATATACAACAGTTGGAAGTAGATTATGTCAGTCCATTCCAAGGGTTATGTACACAAAACTTACAAAATGTTCTTCGCTCTTGCATAAAAAGTGTACACAGTATCAATGAGCGGGGAACTTCAAAGTTTTTATGGATTGCTGCTGGCATGGACCTTTGTTGATTGAAAATAAAATACCTTTCACTCTATTGTTCTGGTAGCAGTTTTAGAAGTTAATCATCAATTCCTGGTGTTTCACCCTGTTGTATTCTGGAGGCTATTCTAATGGCTTCTTCCAGAGACTGTTGTTCTCCGAGCTGAAACAAATGCATTTAAACATAAATAAATCCAAAATGTTACATATGGATATATGTGTAAAAAACATTAAATATGAAACCAATGATCTAGCTATGGATCAATACTTTAGCACAAATAAGTGTGATCAGTATTGTCACACCTCTTCTGGGTAACATATACTAGCAGCTATCTAATCAACCTGACAATTACGATAGCTTCCGACAGCAGATTAAACTCAGTTTCTATGTATCTACCGAATAAATTTTCTTCAAAGAACTGCTGCATAGTAAACACATTTCATGAAACACAAAATAGATGATATTTCAGTTTAGCAGCTATAACAAAGCTAAGATAAGGCTTTCAAAAGTCATGGTGGCTGTTTAATTACATTTTAACACTGGTAAAGCGAACAAACATCTTCATTTTTCTTAATTCTCTTGCAGAAAGCTTGCTCTTTGGAACACCATATGACATTAATATTTATAGAAAGTGTATAATTATTGCAGAATCCTGACTGTATAAAAAAGCAGTCATGATGACACTGTTCGATGTGTCTCCGAGAGGAAATAACCTTGTAGTTGTAACTACAAGGCCGTCAATGTATCTGGCACTGTCAGAAGCCACATCAACCAACCCTGAATAAAGACAACTGGACACAATTTTGGGAAAGAATCCATGGAGTTTTATAATATGTACACCACGCACATACATCCAGTGATGGAAACACTGAAGACAACCTCACCTTAACAAAAATGTAAAGCTTGCCATTGCCTATTGGCTCGGGAGAAAGACCTATTAAAGTGTGAAAAGTAAAACTGAAGTACTTGACAGATGGATCGACCTAATGGGACAGTTCTAAATATCGCTTGTAACTTGTTTTTTACAGTCACTGGATACCACATTCTGGAGCCACTCAAATCCAGAAGAGCTCTGTTACCACCTCCTTATGACTTCAATCTGGCCATCAGGCTCCTGGCTTTATCAGTATTTAGAAACCAAGTGGATTAATTTGTTAGTATCAAAGTACAAAACAGAAACAATCAAGAACTCAGGAATAATCAGTGCTATTTTAATTTTGAATTCTCTCTCTTCTTCTATTTGTATTGTATATTTTAAGATTAATAAATATAAAGATACTTCACTAAAAGCTTCACTGCTGGTAACAAGAGAGGGGCATGTGCAGAGAGTGCCTTTGTTTTCCTTTCATTCAAAGGACACAACGCTGAGGGTGCAAGTTACTTTTTTTTTTTCCTCTCATGCAAACAATTGGCTTCTGATACACTTTCTCTCACATGCAGTTTTGATTACTGCTAACTTAGCTCAAGAGAGGAGTTCAGAATTAAGAGCTTCTTGACTTTCATTGGTCTTCAATCAGCATCTGACTTGCTATTTTCCATTTAACAAAGAGGAAAATACCAATCCCTTATTTCTGCTTGAAGATATTAACACAATGCTTTTCAGTCTCAGCTCTTAAGAGAGTACTATGCATACATACACTTAGACTGCAGCATTAATCCTGAGACTCAAATGCTCAAAGGTTTTGATCTCATATTCGTTTCAGCAAATATGAACAGTTTGAGGGAACCAGACTTAAGTTGCTGTTACTTCCACATGCAAAGTGTATTTTACACCCTGGAAATGAAATTTGTGAATGCATTTTCTGCAGTTCTTTTTCCATTTGAAGCTATTTCCAAGAACTTTCCAAGAACACATTAACTTACACTGCTTCATACTTTTTGTTTGTTTGGAAACTTTTTTGAGCATCTCCTCTCTGAATAATCACACTGATGTTCTTTTATATTGGTATTTGTCAGAGCTAAGGCTGACCAAGCAAACCATACGCAAGACAGTGGCATATACTCAACTCCCTTTGAAATTCAAAAGGTGTATCACATCCATGAACATTATACTCCTCCTAATTATATGGTGTTTCAGGATGTATGGTTCCTGTGCTTCTCCATGTTCTCCATGAACAAAATGTGTGTCTGTGGTGATACCCCAACAACGACAGGATCAAACCCACAAAGTGCTGAGTCCCAATTCCACAGTAAGTTTGAATACAAAAGTAGCTTCATTACATTCCCACTGGACTTCTTATTTATGCATGAAGTTAAGCACAGAATCAAGAGGGCTATGAAGTGGACCAAAAGTATTAGGGACTTTGCAGGACTGATACTACTATGCAACCTAAAATTTAAACTAATTCAACTCCTTTTATTTCACTTTGAGTTTAAAATTGGCTTTTGTCATTGAAGTGGCAATTTCCCCAAGATCCTTCAGTCATTTATCTAACCCTTGAGTGCAATGTCATTTAAGGAGATGAATTAAAATACTAAATCTTCCAGATTTAAAATTTCCAAAAGCTTCGATTAACCTGCCATCGTATCATATATAACAAAAATAAAATATACACATAGTTAATTTAATGTTTGAGTAAGGTAGCATACTGGCCATGGTTTGCACAACAAGTTTCATTCAACCTTCCAGTCAAGCCAAGCTTCCCTCTGAATAAACTATTCATGAAAACACTTGTCTAGGTTTTGTTTTCAGTTACTTTCTAGATAAAAGCTTAATTTGTGTTTGGTTCCCATTAAAACTCTTTCATACCTACAAATTACTCTTCCATTACAGTGTTTTTACAATGTGAGGAACTACATACAGAGATTGCTGCTTATACTGTGCTGGTTTGACACATAAACAGAAGGTTACTACTTCCAGAGATTTCTGATTATTAATCCTTCTGTATCACTGTTTACACTTTTTTGACATTAGCATTTCAAGGTTCAAATAACATAAATTCAGTAATTTTACCTGTATAAGTTCACAGAAATTTACTCTGAGTTTGGTTTTACATGTATCAGCTCTGTATGTAATGCTGAAGGATGACTGAAAGTGCTTTTCCACTGGAAAGCTGTGACTCCATAAACAATTCAGTTGACCTGAAGTTTGGCCCTCGCATAACCTCCCCCTTTTCTGGAAGTTCTACATGTAGATTTGGAAAACCAGGTACTTCTAATTCCTCTTCCTTACCCTGTATATCATTTAAGATATGCAATCATATGGTTATGGACTATTTTTTCAGGGCTTATTCAAATAATTTTCTTACATGACTAGGAGCTTCTAGCTCTAGAAGTAAGAAACACTCCACAGAACATTTATAACCATCTTACCTGAACTGCAATTTGTGTTCCATTGGATGTAGCCAACAATGTAACAGGTCTAGTTTCTGTAGTCACTAAATGGTGCCCATGTTGCTGATGTCCCATTTCTGATGAGGCACTATGAAATGCTGCTAAGTCTTGAGCCACAATAGCAACCTTCAAGACCAAAGGAAAAAAAAAAATCAACTGGATGACAGATCTGTTACTGACCTCATACAATGGTCATCTTCAAAGTAAAATTCAAAGCTGTGATTAATCATAAGCATAATTTTACTGTCCATAAGATAGATTTTTTAAGAAAGGTTGTCATCACTGTGTTCTCAAAGTTATCTAATTAGCTCTCAAAATACAAATATCCTCAGCACTGCACAGAAGTTCAGTAAATGTGCCTATAAACCTGTGACTATTTATACATACAGAGCACGGTGATGAAGAAGTATCTTCATTTTCATGTGGCGCATTTTTAGAACAGCAGAATGCATTTTAATTATATTTCTACTAAAAAAAATAGCTATTGTATTTGTATATTAAAAACAAACCCACAAATATATAGTTACACAAATGTTTCCTATCTGCCAAATAAATTACAGTCCCATAATATTAAGTGATAAAGTTATAGTTCATACTGGATTCTATTCTTAGCTCTGCCTATGTGACTTTGGGGAAAAACACTTAGCATTTCCAGGTCTTATTTTATATACACTTAAATGAATTACCGGACTGGTACCTCAGAATTTTTTCTTGGTGCCCAATTATTTTTAAAAGATTCTGTCATATGTTGACATAGAACACTGGAGCAGAACACACCATACTCTTATAAGGAGAATGCTATGGCCAGGTGTTGAAAACTGCTTTACTTGGATTTATCTATGTGAATGACAGAACTGTGATGGCTTAGGTGCCTATTTTATGTCATCTTATAAAGGAACATTACAACATGTATGCAGGATAATATCTTACCTGCTGTCCTTCTGTGCCTTCTGCAGTAACCATTGCTACGGAATGTGTGCCTGCAGAAGAGATGACTGCGTCGTGGGCAGGGACTGTGATGGTGGTGCCATCTTGTGTTACCATAGTGATAGTATTGCCAATGGCCTGCATATCTGCCTGGGATATGTTGACCTGAAACACAAAATAATTCCTGAAGTAAAAAATGAAGCGCTGC
This sequence comes from Phaethon lepturus, assembly GCF_000687285.1. NCBI lineage: Eukaryota > Metazoa > Chordata > Aves > Phaethontiformes > Phaethontidae > Phaethon > Phaethon lepturus. Next base: position 35,502 of record NW_010525467.1, on the reverse strand, counting down.
TCAAGTCATACCTGAGTCTTAGCTGTTGGCAAGAGAACATATGTTTTTAAGTAAGGTTTGGGGAAAAAAAAAAAGATTACATGCATTTTAAGTGTAACAGCATTCATCAAACAAATTCTTGCTAGTTGGTTCAGCAGGAATACAAAAAGGCAACTTGTTCATAATAGCGGGGGAAAAAAATATTTTAAGCCATGATCACAAGTAACATACTGGCCAAAAGATCTAGTAGCCGTTATTCCACTTCCTGACCAGCATGCTCCTGCATTCCTTGAGAATCACTGTCAAGCTTTGGCTAAGTCACTGTCTTGGTCAGAGGCCTCATCGCATTCATCTTACTGACTGGGACCTAATATTCCATGACCTTTCAGACACACTTACCTGCTTGCAGAAATAAAATTACAGCTCTCAGTAATAAGAAAAAGGATGCATACTTGGCCCCAGAGTCTGTAACTCCACATTAATCAGATCAGATAATCCCAAATAACTGCATGACAGATTATCTATGCACATGTCTTACACAATGGACAATGTGATTCAAGGTAGTACCACCTGACATACTTTTATCTTAATGGAAATACTAAAGAGGCCTATGAGGGCTTAAAATTTAAACCACAAATAAACAATTCATAAAAAATTAATTATATAAATTACTGATGCCTCCAGTATAAATGCATTAGGGCATTAGTTACGTGATTTGATGTCTGATTTACAAGGTAATAAAACATCCCAGGACTAAAGTCAAGCTGAAAGGTAATTTAAGTAAATGTGAGAACTCTATATCAAGGCTTCCGCAGGCCTTCATTTTAGACGGTAAAAATGCCAGTTACTTAGTATTGCTGCAATGTTCAGAGCTGGCAATATAACAGCCCCCTTTAATATTTCATTTCCAATTTGAATTTAGAAGATCTCTTTCACATGCTACTGGCATTTCAGCTACCTTTCCAGCTGAGATATAAACTTTTCCCCATATGCCTTTGATATATTGCCACAGCTAAACAAAAGAGTTGTGTTGAAATCCCCTACCTATGACATTTCATATGAAATCCATAAAAAAATATATTCAGGGGAATCCTTAAAAAAAAAAAATCCATAGGAATTTTCAAGCGTAGGTAGTAAGCATTCCTTATCCTCTTGTTTATGCTCGAAATGGTAAGAACTGCACGCTACCAAACAGCTTGTAAAGCAGGCAGCTGGACTAAAAAGATTTCCCACACCCCCAAAGTGCGTGCAGACAAGACAACAGTGAAGATGACCATCAAATATTAATAATCAGGGAATTCTGAGAAACCTCAGAATGAGAAACCACTTTAAGAGTGACAAAGATAACAACGGTAGCTAAAAATTTTAACTTTGTATTAATACACTTTCAGATGTCAGAATATGTGGTTTAATTTAGGTATTCCACAGGAGGCCCAACCCTAAACATATCCTGAGCCAGCTCCAAAGAAGCTGCTTTCCTTAAGAAACCCATGTATGTATTTAGCAAGAATCCTAACTGATTTTAGAAAGCACACGGAGTATCTGCAAACACCTGTCTCAATTCTCAGCGCATTTTTGTCAGCTCTTGAACACCGTGGTTACTTACATGTTGGGTTCCATCCTGGGATATTAGTGCTACTTGTTGACCTAATCCTGACTGAGTAACTGTAGCAACCTGTGCAGAAATTACATCTTCTCCCTCTACACCTGTCACATAGGTTATCTGGGAGCCTTTGAGAACATCTTCACCTTGACCTATTTGATACAAAGAAGGCAAGAGGATAGTTTACATACTCAAAATTTTGCTGCCAGGAGAGCAAATGGCAAGAATTAAGTGCCAGCCTGGTTTGAAGGTTTTACACACTCCAATGGAAAAAATTTAGTGGAAAGATGAGAAAAATAAAAGGAGGAAAGACACCAAAAGCAAGTCACAAAGTCTGTTGTTTTGGGAACACAGGGTATAATCTTTTAGCAATGAGTTTTAACACACATAAACACTACACATAAAATCTACATTTAGTTTATAAGCAAGTATTAAAATGGTGACAAACATTTCTAATTCAGTCATTAAATGTTAACCTCTCCATACAAGGGGTTCCATGCAAACACAACTGGCAGCTTTTTAAAAGTTACTGATTAACAGACATATAAAAGAACATAGTGATGCCTTTGTGTGAAGATTTAAGTAAGTTCATTATCTTAATAAATGTTTAACCTCAGCAAATGAATCTTATCATTCCCTTAAAAGGAATTAGACTATAGCAAATCTGCTTGAGGCATTCAGTGCAGTTTCCCAAATACGTGTAGTAAAACAACTTTTCTGACCAAAACAATTTGTTTATGTATTTCCTATCTTCAGTCACATCTAAAAATCACAATTTGACAAATGATATTTGTCCTATCACAGTACTTCCTTCAGTCTGATCTTTTATAGTCATAGGATTCAATACTCATGATACCATGAAAAACATATTCTAATGACTACCGCAGCACATAAGCTTATTTTCATCTTTGCCTCTAGGACAGTTTACAGAAACTGCTATCAACGGCAGCAAAGTCAGCACTGTATCAGGGTGCTGCAAAGAAAGATCTTCCTTTTCTCAAGGCCGTGCCTTTACTCCTGCACAAAAGACTGTCACCAACCATGGTGTTACACATACTCTTAGAAAAATCTCTAAGAAAAATCCAGTGCGTTGCAAACAAACATTTTATATTCTCCCAGGTCCCCTCCCACATTCATGTTTATAGCTGGTTTGCTGGGACTGCAACTCAGATTTCCCTCTTATCTCCAGGACTGCTATAAATGAGTGTACAATCTGCTCAATTGCGCTCTCAGTTTCCGTTTACAAGTTGCCCACTACACTAAAAAGTCCTACAAAGAAGTTAAATAACTTTATTAAATACTTCAGATCTTTATCTATGCTTTCATCTCCCTAGTTATAAAAAACCAGCGAAATATTATCCAGCCCATTTTTTTTACAACAAGAGATTCAAAGACTGAAACTCTAACCTGGAGGTGGCTCAAAAAAAGCCTCTTGTTCTTCTTCAATGGGCTCTGTGTCATTGTGTGCCGTCCGCTTGTGCATAGCAAGTGTAGAAATCTGCTTGTATGTTTTCCCACAGTGATTACAGTTATATGGTTTGGAATGAGTATGTACAACATGATGTTTGTATAAACTGGAATACTCTGTAAAACGTTTATCACAACCAGGAACTGTACAGACATAGGGCTTCTCCCCTGTATGGAAAAACAAAAGAAATAAAGAGAACTTTATTGAGGATGCACACAAAAACTTGTCAAATGATATTAGTGACACATCTTCGTTACCAACCATACTTCAATGTCAAAGGCAACAGTGAAGCTCAAGCTCACAAAATTTATCAATGCAGCCTCCCATTGTCTTTTTTTAAAAACTACTGCCAGTAAACATTTGGGCCTTTTTTTCTCCCTATCATTCCATCTAAAACATCCTTCTGATGAACACAGAATAATAGAGGCTGAAACCTGTGATGTCAGTTTGGCACTGTATTGAGAATTTTGTCCTTTTATTACTGGAAACCTCACTTCTCCTCAATAATCAGGTACATTGATACACTAATATGATTTCACTTACTTTTGAGTCTTTAAGCTCTGAAGAAATTTATAGGAAGTATATGTTTAAACAATTACAGTTTCATATAAAACCAGCTTTCATTTAAAATCAATGAAATAAATGTCCAAATTACATTATAAACTAAAAGGATAATCTGAGATACAAAACATACCTCTATGAAACTTGTCAGTGCTTCTATAAAAATAGATAAGGCTAGCACGCCAATATGGCTATCGCTGGCTTTTACATTTTAGAACTTTTGAATTTGTGCCTATTATTTCTGCTGCCTAACCCTGACAATCACGTTAGCTAAGTATTTTTACCTCCAGTCTATAAAAAGAAGGTTTTGACCACTGCTCCAACAGCAAGGAAAATACAGCTGGGATGAAAGGGTGACTCACAATGGTGAGCCAAAGCGAAGCTCAGGCTAGTGCTTTACTATTATTTATTTAAGAAACAGCTCACAAAAGAGTCAAGTCCCAGAACCGTATTAAGGATCTAGCCTCATGTCCACTGAAGACAAGGTTTTGCATTTGTTTTAAAGAACTCTGTATTCAAACCAAACTCATTTAGCCTTGACAGCAAGGCGGGAAACTTGACTGCTTAATTATATCCTCAGCTGAGGGGAGACGAGGCCCAAACAGAAGTCCCATGCCAGGTCATATAAACGTGACTATAGCCGATTACAATGCACCAAAACAGTGTTCACAAGGAGAATGACACAGCCTCTCCAAGCAGATTCCACTTCAAAATACAAAACATCACTCATATACCTGTGTGTATTCTCACATGATTCTTATAATTAGTTGCACTGGCAAAAGCTCTCCCACATCCTGGCTCTGTACAGTAATAAGGCCTTTCGCCTGTATGTGTCCTGATGTGAACCTTTCTAATATTAGATGTTGTGAACGACCTGCCACATCCTTCAAATGGGCACTTAAAGGGCCTTTCACCTGAAAAAAAAGAAAAAGTACACATGCAAAAGTTGTAAAAGAACAAAAATTCTGAGTCACACTTGGACTGAATGTAGGAATCTAGCGCTACCTAATTCTCTCTTTGAGACCCTCAGTCAGAAATGAACATGCACTGTGGAGTGTTCTACTATTTATCCAAAGCCAGCAAAATTCAGGAAAATCATACAATCTGTAAGCTAGATTATGAAGAATTTAATTAGTACTTTATGGTGTATAAAACAGACTCAATTGCTTGGATTAGCTTCCACATTGTCCATATTCTAACATGTATTTAACACCCTCCCCCAATTTATACATACATTATCCAAAACAAGTATATCATCCCATTTGTACATTTGTAAATTATAATACATAAAATGAAAAAAATACCTTCATGATTTAGCATATAACCAAGATACAAATGGATTAGTAAAACTTATTCTAGAAAGCACTTAACCTTACATGAGAAGAAACAACTTTTTAAACATAGACAGTCCTGAAACCCAAGTTTCAAACACCAAAACAAAAGCAATCACGAATACAGGTTCTTTTTAAAATAAGTCTATTAGTGTAATATAAATTTAAGCACAATCACTTACATCATTGCACCAAAACGTTTCACCATGAGCATTACATAAGGCCAAGCCCTGTCTAATACCCCAATACCCCTGACCCTTCAGATCTATCAAAGCACACAGAGGGGGAGCGTGAAGGAGGTGAACTCTGAAGAAGTGCAAGCCACCTGAGATGCTGTCCCGTTGTAATTTCACACTTCCTAGAGCTAAGTACATTCCGCCGACTGTACTGCTTACCAAAGAAAAGAATCTGAGAGCAAAAGAGGGCAGATTACCACTACAGATACAACATTAAGTACTTAGAGACAGAAATAAAAAACAAAGTCCTGATATTAATACCATGAAACTCCAAAGTAGTTAGCTCCTTGGCAGAGGAAACTATAATTCACTCCTTAGGGCAGCTGTTTCGGGAAGGTTTTTCAGCTTCCTGCCAAGGCAGTGTGCGTGTGTATTAAACATACACGCCTCAGTGTTGTGTTACCATGGCTCCTCTAATCCTTGCTTCAGCACAGGACCTCAAATCATGCCTGAAAACAGGGTTGCAGAGTCAACCCCGCCCAACAACAGACCCTGCATTAGAAACCAAAACAGATTGCTCTTAAAGAATGCCTGCAAGAATGTCATCCGACCGGTTGGGGAAGCCAGCCTTTTGAGTTTCTAATGTACTTGTTAGAAAAGCGACCTGTTTCCAGGTGACTGAGATTTCTAGCACTAGAAATGCAAAGCAAGTCAGAAGCCTTCATGCTCTACCCCCCAGCAGCTATGAAGTACCATCCACACCAGCTTTTCTGATACCAGAATAGTATGTCTAGGGAAGTCATGGAGGAATCAGAGGCAAGCATTTGATGGCAGCAGAAAGTGAGACTGGACTGACACTGAAAGACAGGGAGAAATCATTTTGGCTAAAACAGGCAGAAGATGAAGAAAGCGCTAACCCTGCTCTACATGATAAAGGAACAAAAAGGTTTCAGAATCATGGGAGAGAGTGGGCAGAGCCCAGACTTGCCTCCATCGAGTGCACTGTTGCAGCTTGCACAGGGTAGGAGCATACACTACTCCATTCATCTGCACAAAGGACTTGGTGCAGTTTTCTTCGCATTCTTTGGCTTCCTGCAACTACTCATAAATCTAAAAAAAAGACACCCCTGAGCTCTGGTCCCTGCTTTGGCAGGAATCAGTGTTTGTATTATTAATATTGTTCAAATTGTTACCCATTTTTATTTATTTATTTATTTATTATTATGTGGTTACATAGGGCTGGCTCAAGTCTTTTGTCTCAACTTCTAAATTAGATTAAAGCAATTAATTACCATACAACATCTATGGGCATAAAGAAGCAAAGAAAACAGTCTACAGCTAATCCAGTTGTTGTCCATACTACAGAAATCTTTCAGTTCATAGTTTGTACTTGCTGTACTACATAACATCAAACAGTTCTCTTCTAGAACTGAAAACAGATGACACTTTCATGTCTTCATCGCCTGTCTTTGAATACGTAAATCCAGGAAAGCAGAATTATCTCAATGTAATCTTGAGTTTTTACAATTGTTATTGCATGCCTTTATTGCCCCCCATTGTTCTTTTTAACCTGACACACTTTTTTTTTTTTTTTCTTTTTTACACTCTAAGATTCAAAAAGCTTAGTGGAAAAACTTGTCAGTGTTCTAGCAAGCAAGTAAGTATACTTAATAGAATAGGCTAGTGATAATTATTTTTCCTACATTTAAGGATTTTTTCTTTTTTTTGGAGATCTCAGGAACAAAGGAGACACTGTACAAATTTGTTTACACATGTGTGCATCCATAGAGGCTTGTGGAATGCAGTGTACACCGTCTAGAATTTATTTGTGTTTTGCCTTTCAAATTAATCTTTTTTTAGATAAAATGTAAGATCTTATTTTTTATGTTTTTGAAAGTTTTAATAAGAGTTGGCTTTCTATGTTCATTTTTTTACTGCAAGAAGGGAAATCAGGATAACAAGAAGCTCATAACTATCAACCTTTGTGAAGCTGGCATGCAAGTTATCTTAAAGCACCAAAACTTAAGAATGCTGATGCCATTTCTAAAAGGTAAGTGATATTATTGAAGAGAAGTTCTTTGTTCTATTAGCTGCAAATTAAATGGTAAAGGGATCAAGTGACTCAGTGACAATGTAAGTGATGCACTGCTAAAAGTTAATGCATTTGCAATAGCAGTATAAATGCTTATGCGCTTTTTCCAAGAAAAGCATGCTGGATTTGCAGTAAGTGCTTACCATGCTGAATGCTGTTGAGCTCATTGGGCTTCAGAAAAAAAATATACAAAGGCTGATTTCATAACTATGAAGTCACAGAATGATGAAAGAGAAAAAAAAAATCCATCTAAGTGAGTTAACAACAACAAAAAAGTGATAACAGTACCTGTGTGGGTTCGGATATGTTTCTGCAGGTCTCCTGAAGTCTTGAATGATTTGGTACAATTTTCTTCTGTGCAACGGTAAGGCTTTTCACCAGTGTGTGTTCGGACATGACTTTTTAATCCATACCCTGAAGATGAGAAAGGATGTTATAATAGTATAAGCACAAAATTAGGATACTCATAAACCATAACCATCAAAAAGTGAGCTTGCCATTCCAATCAGGAAGCTCCCTGATGAGTAAAATTTGTTCTTTCACTCTTCACAAGCTCTTCATTCTACCATACAGAGCATGGTAGACTCTAGATACAGTTTAGAAATTCTTTCATCCTTCACTTATGAAGAAAGTACACTTCCATAATGCTTCTCCTTCCCTTCAAAAGGATAAACTGAAATGATTATAATGTGGACAAATATTTATTCTGTCTTCTGAGGAAGCTGTATGCTCTGTCTTCCATGTACTTTTTATCTCTTACCACTATTGTCGTCAAAATGACATTTAATTATTTACTCATACAAAAATCAGTACCATTAATGAAGTCAGCAGTAAAAGCTCTACTGCTATCCAGGCGCTAAACGCTAATTATTTTAAACTATATTATTAACCTCATTGCATATATAGGTGCCAACTGATAGCAGTCATGGACACTCATTCCCTTTAAGATTACTGTTAGAAACTCATCATCATCAAAAACTCTACCAGTCGAAAGTGAGCTTTGGATCATGCTCTCTGTAAATTATTTCGCAATGAGCATTTTACGAAGATTTTCCTTTCTGCACTTGCCTGAAAAGATCATGACTAGCTGAAATGATGACTTTTTCTTTTTGCAGTTCTCCCAACCAAGTTCTTTACTTAGCAGTTTAAAAAAGGCAATATTAAAAACTTATTTTATACAGAGACAAACACTAACAAGCAGGAGGAGCTAGTCTACAAAAGATTACCTGTTGCAAAGGCCTTGCCACATCCAGGATGTTCACATTGATATGGTCTGTCTCCCGTGTGTGACCTTTCATGCACCTGTCAAGACATCAAATACACTGACTTAATGAAATGTTGTATCTGATTACTTCAACACAGAAAAAGTTAATTCTCAAAGACAACATATTTTGTTTCTCTTCCTAAGATTCACATTCAACTGTCTTCTTTTTAAATCAGTGATTTAAAAACCAATGAAATATGGTGACAATGTTTTCCCTAAAACTAAAGATGTCTCTTTCCAAGGTCTAACCTGATCCTTTCAGTCAGTTTTGCAAAAAACATTTCTGTAAATACACAGAGTTGCCATCATGCAACTACATTAAGGACAGTGGGCAAACATGCCTCAGAGCCCACTCTATATGTGATTTTTTGACTCCACTGAAACCTCTACAGCAAGGACACCATTTTAACATATGATCCATAGACTCAATTACTCACTGACTCCAGAGTGTTTTGTCAGAGAGGAGGCCACACTGCAAGGAGTTTACCTCATTGGCAAGTGATTATCTCAGCCTAAGCTGGAATGTGAACAGCTCTACACCCTTACTGTTTAAGTAATTCCTTTACTTAATTTAAAAAAGGAAGAGAATTAAGGAGTTGCCACCTGTAAAGAAAAGATGTTCCACTTTTCACTTTGAATTCTGTGGGTTTTTTGAGGAGTTAAGACTTTGTATTATGATGGTAAAATCTTTCAAAAATTTGAATTTTTGCATACACATAAAGCAGTTAAAGTGAACACTGGATTTCAGAGTTTCTGTGACACTGCTGGTAGGAACTATCTCAACAAGAGATTTCTTACATGCTGCCAATATGTGAGCCTAACACAATCCCACACCTGCATCTATCCAGAACACTAAGCAAAATCAGCTGAGCACATGGGACAACCAATTATTGTAAAATCAATCCAGTAAACATTTGACAAAACAGCACCATTGTGACTGGCTCTCTGTTATTTTGTTAGTTTTAACCACACAATCTGACAAAAAAAAAAATCATGCCTGCAAAGTAACAATGCTCATTTTACATCTCATCACCTTAAGATGGTGAGCTGTTGTATACAGTTTTCCACAGCCATCGTAATCACAGCGAAAGGCTTTCTCTCCACTCTGCTGAGATTTTGCAGTCACTCTTGTTCCATGTCCTTGCAAGACAATCTTTAAAAAAAACCCACCATTAAAACTCACAATGGATCAGAAAAGTCACACACTTTATTTTGCTATCAAGCCAGCTGATTCTGACAGGTTTCTTTTGTCTCTCTTTGCTATGCCATGTATTTCTTTGTCCTCAATAAACTAAAAATAAATAATTAAAAAGCTAAGTTCTGATGAAAGGAAACAGAGAAACTGTAAAACATATTTACTTGTAGCTAGCAATTTTAAATGCATGCATTAATTAGACAAATAACAACAAAGACAAAATAATTTGAAATATAAGCCCAGTGGTAAGATGACCAAATTAGTAGAGACAAGAGGCTTAGATTACATCTAAGGCACTGGATCCATTCCTAAGGGAGATTAGCCATAAATCAGACCACCTTCAAAGATATGTTCCTGCAAAGGCCAAACAATAATTAAATGCACTTATAATGAGCACTTTTTGAAAATGAAGGAAAGCATTTTGTACTTTGTCAGTGATGCACATGTTTTGATCAAACTAATTGGAGCAATTTGAGCTAGGTTCTACTCTCTGGCATGACACAACAGGAAAATATACAGAACAGCTTTATGATGCAACTTAATCCCCTTTTAAAGGCTTCTGCATACACTAATATGCAAGAAACATTAATACTGATTGAAGAAAAAGACAGAAGCCCAAATGTAAACATTTTGATACAACCATATGCAAAGTAATCAACATTATTCTAAAAGGTGTATCCTTCTTCTAAACGTCCCCCCTTTTCTTATGGATCCAATTCTATTCTGAATTGTCAAAAGAACATTTCACAGAATGGATGAGGTGGGCAGGCACCTCTGGAGATCTTCTAGTCCAACACCCTCTGCTCAAAGGAGGGTCAACTGCAGCAGGTTGCTCAAAGCAGTATCCAGATGGGTTCTGAGTATTTCTAAGGATGGAGACTCCCTTAAGGCTGCCCCCAGCCTTCACATTCCCAACTAATTCTTCTTGGTTAGTATGAGGCCCATCAAAGTGTTTCACTTCACCAGCTGCTCAATAACCTGTTAGAGGTTGCCAGTTGCCATCCCTGAACTCCAGAAACCTCCTGGATTTCATGTGCCCTGTTGTGATGCTCTTCCAGCAGACAGAGGTGGTTAAAATTCCCCCTGAGGACCTGGGCCTGTGAACATGAAGCTTCTTCTAGTTGTCTGAAGAAGACCTCATCTTCTTTCTGATCAGGGACTCCATAGCAGACAGCCACCACGATGCCACTCACACTGGTCTGCCAGTCAGGCTCTTGATGGCTCGTGACCATTCCCAAAGCAGAGCCCTGTGCAGTCCTGCTGTTCTCATGTGCAGGGCAAGTTCCCGTCCTCTCCTTCCCTGCCTGGCCTTATTAAAAAGCCTTTATCCATCCATCACAGCATTCCGGTCATCTGAACTATGCTACCACATCTCCCTCATCCCAGCAAGACTGCAGCCCTGCAACTGCGCATAGACCTCTAATTCCTCATTCAGATAGATCAGAAATTTGATTAAGAACAACTTCCCTATAGATTCTTTGGGGAGTATGACCCCTGTTACTTTCAGACTGTTCTTAAGACTAAAGATGCAAAGTTGAATATGAAATTTTTAATCAACTGAAATGTACAACACCACCACTTCAGAAAAGCTTCTCAGGAACCATGGAGGAAAACATAATCTCATGAATCAAGAAACCCATTGCTAATACTATCGTTTAACCTATGATATCATGGACATAGAAGTCAATTTAATACATTAAGGATCACGATGATGACTGAACACATACACTTAAGCATTGATTTGTTCTTTCCATCAGTAAACCTGCTAGTATTTCTTTTTTGTTTCAGCATATAAAAAGATGTATGTAGTTGCTTAAGTTCTACTATAAAACTGAAATAAGCCAAAGTTTAAAAGAAAATTAGAATACTTCTATAATCAATGTGCTAGTATCTGTAAGGAAATAACCAGACATAATTTTACCAATATTAAGATTGATACAAAGGGGAGGGAGAATAAAACACACAGAACGCTTAAGAAAAAAAACAGTTGAACATCATGAGCATTTGTTTGTTCAGACAACTGTTTGCAGAAGTATGTGTTTCTTCACGATACGTTTGTATGACTTGAAGATTGTTAAGAATTAAGTCAGTATTATTCAACAAGGACAGATATAGTTATTAAAATTACTGTTCTTAGAAGATAATACACTCTAAAGAAACTAAAAAATTCAGATGTTAGGAGGCACAAAATCAAAAGAACATAGCAAATAAAGAACCTTTATAATAATGTGAAACTTGTTGAGAGAAATTGTGTACTTCAAAATACTTTTAAATAGACAAAATTAAAAAAACCACCCTAATTTTAAAAGAAACCACAAATGCATCCTGAGTTGACAGGTAACACAGTAGAACAACAAAGGTAACAAAGATCTCAGATAAGATTTTTATATTGTATACATACAAACTTCGGTCATATGATTCTGCTTTTATTATGAACAGATGGGTATGACAGGTTTGAAAGGAAATACTGTGTGATACCATTTGGGCACACATAGTCTTTTGCTTTCACATGTGAAAAATCACAAAGAGGTTTTATGCTGTCTTCTTGTTGAAAAACCTAACCACAGGCAAGTCTGAATGACTGCTTAGCAGCATGACATCTGTTCTGTTCTTGTGTTACCTGTGGACTTAAAAAGTTTGTATTTATATACTTATTTAATATTATATCTAAATATGATACTATTTTATCCCAAGTAATATATTATTTCAGAATGAGTTACAAGTAGGTATCTACTTAAATCAAGATATAAACATGATTACAATTTTCATAGATAATTGATAGCTTTGGGACCCTTCAGTTGGCCAACTTATAGGTGTCAGAATTTGAGGCTAAGCCTCAATACCTTTTGAAATATCAGATCTTTTTTTGTCTGGAACATATAATGCTCCATAAGATTGGCACACTTCCATACGGCATATATGTTGCCATACAGGTATAAGATAAAGCAACCTCCAGATTCACTTTGTTTTGGGGCTGAGGCTGAAATCAACATGTAACTGTATACTGGTTATAGGTCATTTTGCTTAATAGGCTCTTACTTCCAGGTAAAACCAACCAAGATTGGAGACGGCCAGCATGCCTTCACCAGGGGCAAGTCCTGCCTCACCAACCTAGTGGCCTTCTATGATGGAGTGACTACACCAGTGGACAAGGGAAGAGCTATGGATGTCATCTATCTGGACTTCTGTAAGGCCTTTGACACTGTCCCCCACAACATCCTTCTCTCTAAATTGGAGAGATATGGATTTGATGGGCGGATGAGGAATTAGTTGGATGGTCACACCCAGACTGTAGTGGTCAATGACTCAATGTCCAGATGGAGATCAGTGACGAGCGGTGTCCCTCAGGGGTCCGTACTGGGACCAGTACTGTTTAATATATTCATCAATGACACAGACAGTGGGATCAAGTGCACCCTCAGCAAGTTTGCAGATGACACCAAGCTGAGTGGTGCGGTTGACACGCCTGAGGGATGGGATACCATCCAGAGGGATCTGGACAAGCTCGAGGAATGGGCTTATGAGGTTCAACAAGGCCAAGTGCAGGGTCCTGGGTTGGGTTGGGGCAACCCCTGGTATCAATACAGGCTGGGGGATGAAGGGATAGAGAGCAGCTCTGCTGAGAAGGACTTGGGGGTGCTGGAGGGTGAGAAGCTGGACATGAGCCGGCAATGTGCACTCATAGCCCAGAAGGCCAACCATATCCTGGGCTGCATCAAAAGAAGCATGGCCAGCAGCGGGAGGGAGGGGATGCTGCCCCTCTACTCTGCTCTGGTGAGACCCCACCTGCAGTACTGCGTCCAGCGCTGGAGCCCTCAGCACAGGAAAGACATGGACCTGTTTGATCGGGTCCAGAGGAGGGCCACCAAAATGACCAGAGGGCTGGAACACCTCTGCTGTGAGGACAGGCTGAGGGAGTTGGGGTTGTTCAGCCTGGAGGAGAGAAGGCTCTGGGGAGATCTTATTGCAGCCTTCCGGTACTTAAAAGGGGCATCTAAGAAAGATGGGGATAAACTTTTTAGCAGGGCCTGTTGCGACAGGATACAGTGTAATGGTTTTAAACTAAAAGACGACAGATTTAGATTAGGTGTAAGGAAGAAATCTTTCACAATGAGGGTGGTGAGACAGTGGCACAGGTTGCCCAGAGAGGTGGTAGATACCCCATCCCTGGAAACATTGAAGGTCAGTTTGGACGGGGCTCTGAGCAACCTGCTCTAACTGAAGATGCCCCTGCTCACTACAGGGGGTTGGGCTAGATGACCTTTAAAGGTCCCTTCCAACCCAAATTATTCTATGATTCTATAAGATCTTATCTTACTCTTCCTTGAATTTTGGCTTTTGTGGAGCTGCACCCCTATTCCAACCTACAGGTGTGCAAAACCTCTAAATTTATTGATTTAATTTTATGGAATATATTCCAATACTATAAATAATGCATGCATTAGCTATTCTCTCCTTTCACAGTCATGCCACAGAGGCAACATCAGAGTGTGTGCAGCTTTAAATATTGTGGGACCTAGCTTTTAAAAAAACTTAAGAATAGAGAATTTTGAGGTAACTGTCAGAAGTGAGCATATAATTCTTCCTTTCACAAATACTGTATTTTATCTTGGAAGTTTTTTTTCCTCATTGTCTAGATCATTATCTCTTAAATAAAACAAAAAAGAAAACCAGGGCTTTTCTGACCAAACCTTTCTCAAGACTTTTCCATTTTTGATATTGTTACTCGAACATGTGAGGGTATAGGAGTTTTATTATTTTTGTTGTCGGTCATAATTCTTTGAAGCCCAGAATATCTGCTTTGTCTTTTCCTTTAATAAAATATGTTATGATGACAAATACCATTCTCCTTACATAATTTTACGGATCCCAAGTAAAAAAAAAGCTTGAGTGTTGCACCTGTATTTTCCATTGCCCTTTGATCTTTTAAGTTAATATTTACACATTGAAAAGGTTTTTATACTCCTACGTACTAACAACATGAATACAGAAAATGAAATGGAAGTATTTTTCTGCTTCTTTAAGCATGCACTAGGAGTAACACTCTTATCTACTGATTACTTACAAAACCCACAATAAAAGTCAGAGACACTAACAGGGCAAGTGGAATCAAAATAAGTCATCAAAGAGAGAACAGTTCCAGACATATGCCTAGAATTGTCTCTCTTGAGAAGAAAATAATTCATTAATTGAGTCAGCATTCCTTCTGCTTTAAGGACTATAAAAAGTAGTTCATCCTCTAGAAAAGAACTTCTGAAATACTTACACCCTTACTGATGACATACTCAGGTCAGCTTGAAAAATCTTAGAAATCCAACACAATTTTTAATAACCTTTTAACAGAAAACCCCCAGAAAACAGTAAGCATTAGAAGATCATTCTAAAATCTTGTACAAAGTGAGAAATATGAGCTATCTGTATAGGTCTGAGATCTAAAATCCCTGAAGGGTAGCAGCAGACCCTAGTTCATGGTTACACAGGATTACCTATCATGCATGTTGCTAGGCAGAGAAGACAGAAGAAATAGATATATTTAATTATTTCATATTGGGCTACATACCTGCATTTTTTTATCTTGTTCATTTTCACCTATCATTCCTGTGCCACTAACACTGTCATTTCCATCAATAGACACCTGAAAAATGAAGTTGAAATGGGAAAAACATTTACAGGTTATTTTTATTCATCTGAAAAACAGAGAGTTACAGACAGGTGCTGAGGGCTTTTTATTTCATAGCTCTCTAGCTCCCTCTTGAAACATGGTTACCCTACAGTACACTAGCTTACATGAAAAACACCACTTGTAGCACCTGCATTATAGAATAGGTAAAGTAAGCATCTCAAAGTTGTCTTAAAACAAGGTAAGAAAGGCTGCAAGATGCAAGTGTGTTAAATTAATAGACTGACAAAAGTTTTAAAATAAATTAATGAATTTAGCAATACTGAGTTCTGGCAGAAAAAAAACTGAAAACATTTACTTCTTTTATAATAGGGATATATCTTTCACTCCCTGTTAAGCAGAATTTACTTGTTTCGAACAGCACAACTCCTTTGGAATCAAAATACCTAAGACAGCATGTTACATCTCAACTTGAAATAGTCAAATTATAACAGCTAAACAAAGACTTGTGTATTGCTCCATAGGTTTCTATTTAAAAATCAGCATACAGGAGGAGAAAGGTATTGCTGCTTTCCAAGGAGCTTATAAAAATATTGGAAAGAGTATTAGATGTTAATGTGAAATTTTTATTTAAATAAAAATATAATTGCCCTGTTTAAAAAAAAAACAAACACAAAACTCTCTCACACAGGTCAACTAACAGAACAGTGTCTTATTAGTCAGTGTAGAAAAAACTAATTTGAAGTATGCTTTATGTAGTTTCCCATTCCTTACATAGTTTCCTGTTCCTTCATTGCCTCTGTATTGAGCACAGGCATTCATAATACTCTCTGCATCCATTACACTCAAGGCTGAGACTGATGCCCCTAAATCTAGTCTAAGTGATTTTATTCTTCTCTAAAATAGTTTGGCAGGAACCCTACCTCAGCTGGTATGCTTATGTCCCTTCATTAAGGAGGTCATAGCAGGCTCCTGAGAATGTTAATGGTTGCGTAAAGTATCTTGCTCAAAGCATCAGCTACCAACATTTCGCTTGGAGTCTAAAGATGAACTTGTTCCATAAGAGGTTTTCAGACTGTACTATCTTTCTAAATTAGACAATTGTGAGCAATATACTTTTGGCAACTTTGAGCTAAAGGAGTGAAGAGAAAAGTGCCCAAGCAGAGGCAAGTTTACGTTACAGAGAGACTGCAAAGAGAGCCTGCAAGCAAGTAATTCTCAGTGGTGTTTTTTTTTTTTTTTTAAAGGAAACAATAGCTCTTTTGGGACCTTCTCCTGCAGAATTTTTGAAGGAAGGGGACAAAACCTGCACAGAAAGGAGACTTAAGAATCACTTCATTGTGAACTGTTGTTGGTTCAGAAAAGAACTGTTGACATGAAATTAAAAGTTCATCAACACCACTGGAAACAAATGATCCAAACAGAATGTGTGTGCATCTGTGTAGGCAAACACAAATCCCAGGCACTGTACTTGTGTACTTTTTCAGCAGGTGGAATGCCACAGGAAAACACCTTATGGAAGAAAGTAAATTAGACAGAAGTAGAGAGAAAGAAAGTAAAGAAGTTGTAACCTTCTCACAATTCCATTACGTATCTTCTGACTTTTTGTTCTCTGAGAGCAGTGATCTTTTTTTACCTTGCTTGCTTTGGCAGGAAAGTGGCATTGACTTAGCCCAAAATTAAGAAGATCCTAGTGAAGTCTTTGCATGTGCTCTGCAAGATGTGGGAAAGTAGTACTATGCCTAAAGGAGAAGCAAGGGACAATGAAAAATGTACGTGTCCTACCACTTCCAGGGAGCTTCTCTGTAGTTGTCTTGGATCTCTTTGTATGAACACTCTTACAGAGTTTCTGCACTGATCTTGGGCAGCCTACTGATCTTTGGTATTTCTGCCTGTTATGTAGGACAGGGGAACAGTGAAGAACTACCATTCTCCAAATTCACCTTTAAAATTTTCTTCACCCTTTTAAGTTTTGAGGAGAAAATCTTAAAAATTAACAAAAAAAAGCAAGATGACGAATTATAAACCTCTCTTTTTCATTATTGTGAGAATTCTGGAAGGATTCCAAGGAAGATCTTTGAGTTCCTCCTAAAAGACTCTTAGATTCTAACGAAAGATTCAGTCTGCCTTTGATTAAGAACATAAGAACACCTATATTGAGTCAAACTAAAGGTCAATCTAGTGCACAATTTTGTTTCCAACAGCAGCCAGTAACTGATGCTAGAGAAGACTAAAGGAACAGGCCAAGCATATAGTGATACATTCTCAGAAATACTCTCCCAACCTCCAAGCAATTTGTGGCTTAGAAACTTCCTCAACTAGAAGTCACATGTTTCTACCTAAGAGCCCTGGATACATTTTTCTTCTATGAATTTATCTAATTACTCTTTGAATCCAGGGACGTATTAGCATCCGCAATATCCTACAAGCAGTGCCATGGCTTAACTTTCTGCTGTTTGAAAAAGTATTCTTCCCTTGTTTTTCTCGAACCTGTCATCTGAGACTTTGATCTGATGTTTCCCAGTTCTTACGCTGGTAAAGACAATGACAAGTCACTACTCTTCTTTATGCCACTCAAAATTTTATAAAATTCTATCAGATACTTACCTCGTATATTTCATATGTTTGGTCATCATTGTCCCTTCCTGTACCTTTTTCAGTGTTCCTATACCAGCTGCTATGAAAAGTATACTTTGCCTCATTATGAGGTGTACACAGACATGGAATAGAATCACAAAACCACATTTCTCCTTTTAAGAGAAAGACAGGATTGTGATGACTGAGCTATTATTTGCTTTTGTATGTAAAACAGGTGCAATGCTTGGAAACTCACTTCTACTGACTTTGCCCGAGAGGTTCTAGCAGTATCTTCCAGAATAAGTTTCTGGGATGAAAGCTTAAAAAGAATAAATAGAATTTTTCCTAGACTCACACAAGTACACTACAGAAAACAAATTCACATTACAGAATTAAAAAACATATGTTGAGATAAATAGGACAAAAATGCAAATTTATTTGCATTTCTTCAGTTTCTTCTTCACCTTCTCAAAACAAATTATGATTAACATAGCTCCTTGCTAAGAAGGACAAAGTTATGATTGATTTAGACCTAAATTAACTAGTAGCTAGGGAATGTGTAAAAGCTTGTCACTACAGCTCAACTAGCCTTGAATTACCTTTTATTTTATGAAATGTTAAGGCATGGCCAAACACAGCACAATCTGACTGGCCCTCTTAGGATCACAGAATCATTAAGGTTGGGAAGGACCTTCCATCAAGTCCAACCGTTAACCTAACATCACCATGCCCCCTAAACCATGTCCCAAAGTGCCACGTCCAGACATTTTTTTAGTATTTCCAGTGATGGTGACTCCACCACCTCCCTGGGCAGCCTGTTCCAATGCTTGACCACTCATTTGAGGATCTCTCAATTATAACAGACAGAAGCATAATGCAAAGAATAGTGTATAAGCCGTTTAATTATCTGTCCTGGTGTCAGCTGGGATAGAGTCAATTTTCTTCAGAGCAGCTAGTATGAGGCTATGTTTTGGATTTGGGATGAAAATAATGTTGATAATGTACTGATGTTTTGGGTTGTTGCTAAGCAGTCAAGGACTATCCAGCTTCTCATGCTGGCCTGCCAGCGAGTAGGCTGGGGGTGCAGGGGAAGCTGGGAGGGGACACAGCCAGGACAGCTGACCCAGGCTGGCCAAAGGGTTATTCCATACCATATGACATCATGCTCAGTATTTAAAGTTGGGATTAAAAAGAAGGAAGTGGGGGGATGTTTGGAGGTACCACCTTTGTCTTCCCAAGAAACCATTATGTGTGATGGAGCCCTGCTTTCCTGGAGATGGCTGAACACCTGCCTGCCTGCCAATGGGAAGCAGTGAATGGATTCCTTGTTTTGCTTTGCTGGCATGCGCTGCTTTTGCTTTACCTATGAAACTGTCTTGATCTCAACCCGCAAATTTTCTCACTTTTACTGTTCTGATTCTCTTCCCCATCCCACCAGCAGGGAGTGAGTGAGCAGCTGTGAGTGAGCGGCTGTGTGGGGTTAGTTGCTGGATGGGATTAAACCACAAATTATCCTAAGTGGCCTTCTCCCAAAATTTGACAACTTTCAGTGACACTAGTGGACAGATTTTAAAATCTATTCTACTCTTTTTCCAGAGCAATACAAGCACTGATGGTAATCATCCAGCAGCTGGGACACTGCTAAACTATAAAGTCATGGCAGTTGCACCTCCCATTATTATACTTACAGCATGCTTTACAGAAGTCCAGTAAAGTGGACAACATGAATTTTGAGCATCATACTACATTTTATTATTGAAAGTATAGATCAAAGAAGTTTTTTCCAAACTCAGTAATCATCTAATTGTCTATTTTACACTTCATAACATGCATTGTCCTTGCCCAGTATACTAGGCCCTACTCATCCCAATGCAAGGAAAAAAAAAAAAAAAGGTTAAAATCCAGCAATAGTTCCTGCACAAGAATAATTTAACTTTGTCATTCTTTCCAAACAGTATCCTCTCAGGAGGCTCCTTTCTAATGCTATGTTTTAGAGAAAATTATTCATTTGGTTGTCTAAATCACTTTCTATATCTGACTCCACATCATCTTTTTATGCTACACTACACATTGGAGCTGCTCATGATAGTGAAGCACTGTCATGACAATTTGGTATTCTCTCTTGAAGAGTCTGAAGACTCTCTTAATTATCACTTTAATTCTTAGATCACAATTGGCTTTTGTTGCCAGATTATCTTGGGATGCTACATTAAAGCGTTATGGATAGGGAAAAATATCTTTCAGTATACCTTGGCTGCGTATTGCTCCAAAGCACTGATGGTATCTGGGTCAATGGCAGCATCTCCTGTATGAAGACCTGCCACTGTGCCATCAGCTTGAATGGCTAAAATGGTATCCGACTGTGGCATTTGCACTGTGTGGTGAATGTAGGCAGTAGTTCCATCCTCCAGCTGGACTGCTTGTAATGCACTCTGGTCATAACTGTCTGAAAAATAGTATTACAAAGTATTATGAAAGAAAAGGAATAGCAATGTCTGCACACTACACAAGAAACTGCTGCTGGTTCGGAAATATCTCCTAAAGTCATATAGATGTATGAAATATATGAGAAATACAACCACTAGTGTATGAGAAATATAAACATCTTGAAATATTACTATGAATAGCACTGATGAAATTTCTTTCAAGACAACACCTCCCATAGCTTTATTTCTGCACACTTACAAAAGTGCAAAACCAATTCTATATTGGTCTAGCTTTATTTACAGAGGAAACCAGGAACACACATATGCTTTCCATTTCATATCCACTCATAATAAAATGAAAATAATGTAACACATGTACTGATGTGTACTTCAGATTTTAGAATTCATAAACGTGATCATTTTACGAACAGAATTGTGCAAACATGCAAAAGAAACACATAAAATATAGGATTACTTTTAAGGAAGAAATTCTTTATTATATTCTTTCCTCTTAGCATTGCTGACTGTAGAATGTAATTCTTGTCACACTAGTTTAAACAGACTTAAAATAGCTACTTGTTCACTTTTTGTAAAGAAGTAATACTATTTCCAAGACTAGTGTAATTATCTTCTGCAGAAATCTAAGTTATAATTTAAAATAAATACATTTGCATTCTTGCCTGTCAGCAGTCACATTTTCTGCCCTACCATCAATAGCACAATCTTTAAAATTTAAGTCAATCTCTACATTCTTTAGCTCAAGAGGGATGGATTGATTGATTGATTCTTACCTGCTTTCTCTTCTCATTTTCACATGCAATTATTGCTGAAATCCGGATAAGGGCTTACATTCTCTACTAACATGACATATACTTACTTTAATGTGATCCTGGGCTAAAAAAAAAAGTGAAATATGCTGGTTTTGATTATAACTGTTATATGAGGCCCAAATAAGGAACTGAACCAGTCTCATTTCAACAATTTCCAGATGTCACAAAGTAAAAGCAACAAGTAATCTACATTGGGAAGCACACTAAGTGACGTCGTAGTCTAAACAGAGTACCATATTTTATACTGCTGAAGTTCTGTTGAACTCTAGTGTAATAAATCACAATTCCAAAAAAATTACCTTTCGAGGTGTGATGAATAAATGCCGTAGTTCCATCTTCCAGCTGAACTGCTTGTCCATCTTCCAGACGCAAGCTGTCCCCTGTTCAGAAGAAAGAATTACAATGCTTCAACGATAGTTTGAAAAATCCTTTAGGTTGGAAAGATTAAACTCTAAATACCTAGGAATACAAAATACCTAGGATCTCTTCCTGACTGTTTCCATCAAAATAAGAAAGCAAGCTATCATAATTACCATTAATTACTTAATATCAATATTTATCAGTAATACATTATTTTAGAATATATTTCTTGTATTATTACACTTACTGCTTTTAGGCATGGGTACATGTTGAACATAAGCAGCAGAACCATCTTCTAATTGAATCACTTGACCATCCATTAATTTACCATCTGAAATACACAATTAGAATTCTTAAAAAATATTCTGTATGACCCATCACAGTTTAAATACATAGTTGATGCTTTCTGGATTAGAATTATTAAAATTATTTAAAGAATCAATAAAATATCACCAAGAAATAATGTTTGGTAAAGAGTAAGCATAGATATTTTAAAATTCTGGGATTAAAAAAATGGAAAAGGCCTGATGTCCTATCTAGTAGGCAGAATGTTGATATTTGGGTTTGAAGTGTAAAGGTCACTTTTGTTTAACTTATGTTCTGCATTTGATACCTGCACCTTATTAGTAGCAGAAAAAAATATTTACTTTGTACTATTACTGTAATACATGTAATTCCCAGCTGGAATTGGAAATTCATAAACATTGTACAGATTTTGCCTGACTTTACAATCTAAAGAGGTTTACGATCCAAAGACAGGGTTAAAAGGGGGAATACGATTTCAATACCAATCAACTTCTAGTCATTTACCTACCTTTAGAATTGTGCTGTATGTAAGCAGTGGAGCCATCAGCAAGGGTAACAGCTTGCAAGCTTACACCTTCCATGTTTTCCAAGTTGTCACCATCTAGCAAGGAAAAAAGTTCACATTCACTATTAGAAGCATCAAACCCTAAAAATCACAACTTAACCACCTCCATAAATTATTATATCCCCTTAAAGCATAATGACTTCAGAAATAATAATAGGAAATAGCTCGTATTTGCTTTCTGGTTTTTGAACCTTAAACATATACTAGGGTCGTATGTTCAAGATTTTGCCCTGTAAACATGACAGCTAGAATGTAATTTTCTACTAAAAAAGTTATAGTGTCACTGCATAAATAACTTCAATGCTAAGGTTTTAGGAGAAATGTTAATTAGGTCATGAGTGTCACCAGTGAAATAATGATATATACGTACTTGTATTGATAAGTTTGTTTTGTACACTACTACAAATACTACACTACTACATACTACTGTCATTAATATACACAAATCTATTTAGAGTAAAACACAGATGTGAGGAAAAGTTTTTAATCATATAAAATCGTAATGAAGCTGTCGGAAAACATCAAGTTTAAACCAATCCCAGATCACCAATCTATTTTAAAACTCAGCTTGTTTAATACATACTTAGATATAAACTGAAGTTACAAAGTATAAAACAGTAAAACTATAATGATAACAAAGTCACATTTTATATTTCCTATTTTGGCACAGTTACACTCCTATTAACTTAAGAGATCATTTCTTTTCAGAATTAAATTAGTGAACTTAATAAATCTCAGTTAACTAAGAATAATTTCTGTTAGATTTTAATTTACAATACATTACATGAGTTTTAGAGTTTTATCTGAATTTTAAACTGAAAAGACACAATAATGTAGAGACATTTTAACCTGAAGGTTCACCTTGCACAGCTACAGCTTCTGTTAGACAGAGAGTCACATGCTGGGCCTCCATTCCTCCTCCAGAAAATTCAGTCATTCC
Source organism: Phaethon lepturus (assembly GCF_000687285.1). Lineage (NCBI taxonomy): Eukaryota > Metazoa > Chordata > Aves > Phaethontiformes > Phaethontidae > Phaethon > Phaethon lepturus. The sequence continues at coordinate 12,209 of NW_010525467.1, read as the reverse complement.
CTGAGAGTCTCTATTTATCTGAGCTAGTAACATTGTCTACCTAGAAAGAAAGTATTCACAAAACATAATTAAGAAATTTTTTAAAAAATTAAAAAACAAAAATTAAATACAGAACCAGAACTAGTTAAAGACAATCCAAGTTTAATTAGATTTTTATACAGCTGCTACAAATACTTTATGTTACCTTCCACATAAAAAAAGATGCAATGGATGACTGACTTAGCTGGAAAATACTTCAGAGGAAAAAAGGTTATTTGAAATAGGTAAATATTATTACCTCAGTTAACTAAGCTGTTAAGAACTTCAGGTAGCAGTTACTAAATTGAAGTGCATCAACACATTTAGATTTCTGATAAATATGAATTATCCAACCAATGTATAAAGAATAACAGTAGTATTGATGGTATAAATAATGATATATTTTTATCCCCAGAATTAAAATAAAGCTGACAATTCACCCACAGTCACCCATGACAACAGCAGAGCTTTAACTATATAAATTAAACATCTCTCTGGTGCCAGTAAGAGGTTCAGAATCTATCACACACTGGGAAATACACAATTCATTAGTGAGTCTGACTGAATGATCCAACTATTACCCTAAACTTTCCAGGAAGGCTTCTATTTAAAAAAGAAAAACTCAAAAAAAAAATCCCTCCTTGAAATAATAAAGTATCTCATGATAAAATGTATTACTAAGACAACAGGATAGCGATTAGCAAGTGACAGTCACAACTCTGGATGTGTCTCTCAGAACCAGATATAACCATCCCTTTGCATACTAATTTTTTTATCCAGGCGTGTTTTAATATGGGAGATGAAGAAGTCTACTGAATCTGAAAGGCTATTACTAATTTTTAGTATTACTAGATTAAGAAGCTATAAAGGAAATATGTAACATTGCATTCTACTAACTCAGATGTTGCCTTTCACTACAGGGAAAAAAAAAAAACAAACCAACAACCAAAAAAAAATCCAACCAAAAAAGAGTCACTGGGTTCTACATACCCTTTAGTTAATGTAACATACACTTAGATGTGGATGAAGGGGGGGGTTTTTTGGGAAAAGGTCACATGCAATTGCAATCTAGGCTACACAGTATTAAAGCAACTTTGCCCCCACCCCAATCTCTTGATAGTCCAGAGGGTTTTTTTTACCATAAGAAGCAGTTAGATAATCTCACAAAAAGGTTACAGATAAAGAATCAAAGCTTTTAATCTTAGTATGGTTCTATGACTTGCTGTTTTATAATTCAAGGCTGAGAAAAATAATCTAGGTTTATTAATTTACTTATGATTACATTTCTAAATAACTAAGCTATTTTTACCTCTACAATCCAGAAATCTGCCCTTGAACGAGCAATTCATCAATGGTCTGGAAGACCACTGAGAAACTCATGCTTACGTCAAAACTAAAGATTAATGAAAGCAAAATTAGACCATTTAGGTACTCCAGCATACTTGCAGTATTTAAGAGGTTTGGTACACTAATTTAGTGGTTGAAAATTATACCCAAGTATTATTTTCCAAATACATCTAAGTGACTGTGAACCAGACTCTACCTCCTAGAGTGACAGGCATCTACATACATTTCCTAATCTCAGATGAGGAAAAAGCCAACCCACACCTCACTGCTGCAGTTCTGCTGCTTTTGCTGTCTGAAGTGCTTTAACACAAGTGCTGTGCACAAAGCAAATGTGCCAGTACGGTCAAAGCCCCACTAACTTTTAATGTGATGTTATACCAAGTACCCACATTACCTCCTGAAATTGTACACGAAGTCTAAATCACCTAGCAAAGCATCTATACCATTTCACACATTGGAGAAGAAAGGCTACACAACCACTGGTTTTGACTAGCACTAAATTCTGAAACAATTCCAGCAGACATCTCAAAGGCCTTTCAGCTCAGGTCTGCTATAGAGTATTCCCTCTCTTAGACAATGGATCTTTTAAGAAGCCCCCAGCATCTTTATTATACTATCTGCCTTTAAAATAGAATCATGTCCTTCCTGCAGAGTTTACACCTCATCTCTCAACTTTGGGGAAGTAGAGAGCAAGCTAGTCAATGCAGACAGTTGTGAAGTCCTGAGCAAGCCAGAACAGAACTAATTGCGTAAAGGGTCAATGGCTATTTTGGATGAAAAAGAAATCTAATACAAGACAAATTCAAAAGGCCAAAGCAGCAAAAGTATTTGTTTAAATTATTTCACGGTGTTTGTTACTGTAGCGTGGTTGATTAATAGTTATCACACACTGACAAAAAAAAAAAATCTGAGTGAACTGCTGCACACAGCAGAACAACGTTCACTACCTTCCTCTATTCCAGATGATCTGGACAATCATGTGCTGTAACTTACACAGACTATGTTGCTGTTTTCTCCCAATTTCAACTCCTTTAAAATTATCCCTTCCAACACATCCTCTTCCCAATCCTCTGTCCTTCCTCTAGCTTCATATCCCTAGCTCCATCCCTTCTCCGTGAAGTACCAGTTTCATTCTTCAGCCAGTCCTATCATGGTACCAAATTTCCAGCATGTCCCTCTTCCCAAATATAATCCAATTCTTCTCATCAAATAATCTAAAATACTCCCCTGTCCACACCAACTCCTTCTGCAACTACTCCCCAAGTCTTCTCTTACTGCTGGTCTGCTCTACATGTCCATCACACCATCGTCTATCACCTTCCTGCCTCTGTCTCAATACAGTTCACATTCAGACCCATCTTATAAGTACATCCCCTGTAATGGATGTTGTAGCTCTGGGACTCTCCCAAACAGCAAAACCCCAGGCTTCACTCACTCTTTGGTGATGCAGCAGTTTTGCTCTGTTACTCTGTTGTGCAGGGAGGAGTATCATCAGCCAAAAGTGGATGTGCTGCTCACTTTCATCCTCTCTTCTTCCTCCCCAATGGAGAAGACAGGCTAACTAGACAGGGATACGATCTCTGAAGAGGATGGGGAAAGAACTAAAGAAGACATAAAGTTGGCCCATGTTGTAGAGAAATGGGTCAGGCTATCACAGAGATATTACTGCTACAGTGTTACTTACTCTTTTTTTTTTTTTTTTCTCTATAGGAATGGTTAAATACAGGAACAGATTACCAAGGAAGGTTATGGACTCTCCATCCTTGTAGGTGTTCAAGACTCAACTTGACACAGCCCTGGGCAACCTGGTCTAATCAGACCTGCTTTGATCGGGGCTGGAGTTGGAAACCTCTGGAGGTCCCTTCCAACTTAAACTGTTCTATGATACCTAATCATTTTGATACTGCATACATGTAAAAGACTATCACCATGTTGTTGGTACATCACCCACCCTGCATATCTAGTGTCCTATCATATTTTTATTCATCTGCCTTTGTTTTTTGAAGCCAGTTTACATCAAACTCAAGTCTCTTCCCTTACCTCAGCTACAGTCACTCTCTTCCCCCTCTTTTCTGCTAACTGGCTTATATGCTGCTTTCTCTTCATCTTCCAGCAAATTTGTCTTCATCCTTCTTCCAATCTGAATCTCACCAGCATCTTTCCCCAATCCACCTCTTTACTTTTATTTCTGTGCATTTGCACCACTAAGCTTTTTCTTTAAACCACTAAGCTTTTTCTTTAAACCTTCCTTCACCCACTTCAAATATTGCACTTAATTAGTTGAAAAGGTAGCTGAAAGCATCCATTTTTAGGAAAATACATGAACCCTGGGGTGGGGCCTGCATGTCTGCTCAACAAGATTGATGCACGTGTATTCTGCTTAATCTCAAGAGCTGTCCTATAGAAAAGACACAAGTACAGGCTTAGTCATGAGGTACTCACTGAAGTGAAAACTGGAGACTTGACTTTGTGAACTCTTGTAAAGCTTCACAGATCATATAGAAGTACCAATTTTCAAAGGCATATTAATGGTGATATTTGGGAAGACTCACAAGGACAGTAACGCATACTGCATTCCTGAAATGATTAGTCACCAAAATACTCCTATGGTATTCATACAGAGAAAATTTTACCATTCCTTAGGATGGTTAAAATACTTCCCACAAAAAACATCAGCCTGAGACAGAAAATTATCAGACTGGAAAAACTCTGAAAACAGTGTCTGACAGAAGGAAGCAACAGCCAGTCACAAAAAGTGATACTTAAACTTAAGTCTTGTGTTGTCAGTTACAAAGCAAAAGCAGTGAGTTAGTGATGCACGCTGCTGACTTTATTATGCTTTTTGACAAAAGCTGCACCAGCAATGTAAACCCCCAGTATAACACTACTAGATAAAATAATGCCATCCAGCAGGGTATATAGATGCAATTTTTTATTAAAAAACCAAACCAAAGCACGCCCCCCCCCCCAATTTTCTGAACAGAAAAAACTGTTAACTCAAGTATGCTTTAAATTCTCAACACTCAGAAACCAGAGGGACATAGGAGAGGGGGGACAGGGGGAAGGAGTTTCGTTAAAAATAAAGGATTTTTCATGAAGACTTCATCAAGTTGCCTATCTAGACAGCACCTCCTGTATTTGTCCCTCTGCTAATACTCAAACGAACAGAATATTTTGGGTGCTGTAACTTATTTTGGAGAAAAAATGTGATGCTAAGATAGAAGTTTTTATGTAAACTCAATCTAGCAACTGGAAACAGGAGTCTCTGCTGAAAACTAGGAATTGAACAACTAAGAAACAGCAGGTGGGATCTAGGCTGCTGGAAAGCAAAGCAAGAGCTGGTAGAGGGCATGCTACGATGGAGCGGAAAGTGAAAGTTTGAGGCACTTCGGAACTCTGGCAGCTGAGAGAACAGCATGAGGAGACCCCAAATAGTGGAGAGTGTAGCAAACAACAGCTAGAAAAAAGCAGGAATTTACCATTTAAAGAATGACTATACTTACTATTACTGGACAAAGGAAAAAAACGCAGTGACAGTAGCAGAAGCTCCTTAGAGGAAAAAAAAAGATGATGCTCAGAGGATGATTAACAGGAAATGCAATAAAGTTTGTAACAGCAGTCATGGAAGAAAACTTACAGTTATTAAATGCAATCTAGAACGTGCAGGGGGAAAGAACTGGGAAAGACAGACAGGAAAAAAGCTACCACAGACATTCAGCAACCTTGTGATTATTCACACTCCTTCTGCAGACAGCACTGACAAGTTTGAAATAATATCCATTTACTGAATTTGAAAAGAAACATCACTTTTATTTTGAATACACTTCTAAATAATGTACAAAACCATTATAATTGTGTAAAACTTATAAAAACCACAAATAAAAACCAATCCAGAAAAGTAAAATAGCGAATGACACATAACCCCATGATACTGAAACTCTCACTAAGGAATTTCAGGAAACTGCATTCCCATGTTTGACAAAGATGGATCCCAGAAACAGTTCAAGTATGTCAGCACAGTAACATAATTAAGGTTTTTCTGAATTAAATACTGGCTACATTAGAGACCTTAACAACAGATATGAATGCAAATACCAGTATTTTCCCAAAACTAGTCTGATTAACAAACATTTGTGAAAAATCAAAATTAGTACTTACAATTAATGTTCTGGTTAAACACACTTCAACTGATAATTAATATGCATTACAGCCTTCTTGGTCTCAGTGCAAAAAATGACTGCCATAGACTAAAAAACTGACTAGTCCAGACAACTTTTTTTTAGAGGACCCAAGTGTATAGCTTGCTAATTACATGAAGTCATTTGACAGCTGTAAGCTCAGAAATAAAAACACAGCACAACTAAGGCTCTCTAAATTCTTCTGTTCCTATATGTACCTGTATGGTAATCTTTTCCAGTATTACACTAGAAATCTGTAGCAGGGTCAGAAATTAAATCTAGATACTGTGGATGCTTTGATAAAATGCTTCAATAAATGAAACATGGATTTCTTTCTTCATCAACAGCCCGTACCTTTTTCAGTATTTTACCATTGCACTGAAACATAGATTTCATGCTATAATTGGTCAGATTGACTTTTAGTGACTAAGCATGATACTTAATGTTAAGCATTCCTAAATTTCTATGTGCTTTCTCCTATAATCTTAAGTTCTTTTACTGTATGTTTTCCAGTCTCTTGTAAAGGCAAACATAACATAATTAAACAGCAATTTCCACCACATTAATCATCCAGTCTATGAAATGGAAACAAGGCTGAAATACAGAACAAAAACCTCTACTGAAGAATCTGGTAACAATAGCTGGATTCAGATAGAGAGGTAAGATATGCAATTTAATAGCAAATTACACAATTATTTTTTAGATAGCAAAGAAGAGTTGCAAATTACAAACCATGGGCTCTAAGCCTGGCCCTGGAGAAGAACCTAATCAAAAGTGACAGCACTGTCAACTGCATAACCATGATATATACACTCCAAGTGGCAGCACAGCTAACTTGCAGGGACTCATGTTGCCCAAAGCAGAGGTTTGCAGTCAAACTCAAGGCTCTTTTTTAGTCTTTTTTGCAGTGTTTCAACCCTTCTGTTCCACCAGAGATACATCCTGATTATAATGCAGTTCAAGATTAATTCACTGCCACAGAGTTTGGGATCTCTTCAGAAATAGCATATAAATGCAAGACCAAATTTATCACTGCCATAACCAAGCACAACTCTGCTGACTTTGGTGTGAGCAGTGAGAACCACATTTAGCCTCAAGTAATTACTTTATGTTCCAGCAAGTCTTTTTCCCCCAAAGTCATCACCATACATTCAGTTTACATTGTGAATCCCGACTACAAATCATGAATGTTAAAAGTGTTGTCAGAGATCAATGCTTGCATTTTATATATATATAAAAAAAATTGATTAACCTGTGCAAATAAAGAATGTTTACAAATCCTTACTCTAATATTACCAGATTAAGCATAGGTATGCAATTTCACATTGTGGGAGTGCTAAAGATGCTATGATTTTTCAAATGTATGGCACTTAAGGCAGGCAGATCAGAAAGCCACCCACCAAGAAGTCCTACATGTGTGGAGAAGACTCAGGTTGATCCCAAATATGACCGCTAACTTCACATGTTTCTTGAACATATTAGAGAAGAAATTATTGGTTAATCAATGGAGGTCAGAGTAGGTCCATCAGTATATTAACTGCAAGCAGTGCTGACAGAAAGCTAATTAAACTCATGCTGCAGCTCTGGGACAAGCACTTCCCCAGCAAATGCTTATTTCAATGATCACATTTACCTTAGGCAGCAGTACTACAACAGCATTGCTTCTAAGTAACTACCCCAATGACCAGCATGGCTTCCTGAGCCAGAGATTTGAAACAGGTTTGAGAGTCTTCAGAGAGAGACATGCAATTGAAAAAAATCCTGCATGGAAGGTAACAAGCAATTGAGATCCATACAGCACCATTTGCAGAGGTACAGAGACCAGGATTCTGAAAGCTTTATTCAAGTACAAAAAAAGTATACTAATGTACTGAGACAGTTATTCTTCGTACACTGCCGTATAGCATAGGCTTAGCATGAGAAAGAGACACGTAATCTGTACTGCAACATAAAATGCAGACACGACTGAAAATACCCATGCATCATTCCGAACACTTGTGTGTGTGCATGGAATTGCTTGCAGGCATACTGCAACAGGAACTATGTAACTCACCCACCAAAACAAGCCAGCAAGTTTCTCTCAACTCAGATGGTATTCCTTCCTCAAAGTTAAGACACAAACTTGTATTATCAATGCTCAGACATACTTTCTTTTGTAAAAAAAAACAAACCCATTTCTCTTATTACCAGTCAGTCTGCAATAATTATTTTTGGTTTTATAGTAAAAAAAAGTAAAGATAAATAATTATAATGTGCATGCTCAGAAACTGAATGATGGGACTGGAATCAGAAAAAAGATGAACATATCGTAGGTCTGATTTTCTGTTTTATACTTGAAAAATTTAGAACATGATGAATAAAGCTGAAAAGAACCCCCATGACTTTAAATAATTTTTTAGCACTAATGTTAGTGAGATAAAGCACTAGGTTTTATTCCAAGTGGATTTTCCCCCCAGGAAGGCACAAAGTGAGAAATAGACTTAAAGCACCTAACCAATGAACCTATGTGCTTTTAAAACTGCTGGCTTTGGGGTTTGTTTTTTACCATCAAGTATATATCCACAAAACACTGCCTATATAAAGAAGGCATCCAGATGATGCATGTCACAATTGTATTAAAATTACTCCTAGAAACAAGCAGTAATGTCTATCTGCAGTAAAAAGAAAAAGGAAGTAAAAGATACAGTTGACTTCTGAAGCACTTCACACTACTTCATCCTTTAAATCATAAAACCTCCGGTTTATATCAGTGAGTGTTTTAAATAGAACAAGGAGCTTTTGTTGAATAGGCGAATACTTAAGGGCTAAAAATCTGAAAGAAATTGAGACAAACTATTTCTATCAATGCTTTACTTTCGTGTCAAACAGAATTCTCTCTTAATTGTCAAGAAATCACAGAAGTGTCTAATTTACATCACCAAAACAATTAAAATCCTGCAAATCTGCTGAGATTGACAACAAAACAGGGAATCTTGAATGGGTTGTTTTGTGTGGTTATGAGTTAATTAGTAATTTGGTAACTACGTTACAGATGTATCAGTATTAGCCATGACAGTTAACAGCAGTGTTTTAGTCTATGCTTGTATTTCAGGAACTAAACGGACAGCCTACTGAATTCCCAACCTTTACCTTGAATTGCAAAAATATGGCTTACAAATGTAAATTGAAAAACAGTACATCTAAAATACATTCTAAGAAACGCTGAGTCACTAATACCATGTTAGCTCAGCATGAATATACTTGATATGGGCAACACCAACTAACTTGCAAATACAGACCCATCTTCCAATTCTAGGGAAGTCTGTCATTAGAAATGAAGTCCAAGAGCATTAAGCTGGTAACACAATTTTCCCCTCAAGAAGTGTATACAGAGGAGAATATTCAGCAGACATCAAATACAGACTGAGGGAAGCACTAAGTAGTTGTAAGTGTAACTCTTATGTCAACTTTGAATATTGCAGAACTTGCTGGAACTCTACATCCCCTTCAAAATTGATAACTTCATTTATTTAACAAGCGTTATCTTGGTGGAGCGAAGTACAATCCCACTGTAGAATTATCCCTTCAAAATTGAGAACTTCATTTATTTAACAAGCGTTATCTTGGTGGAGCAAAGTACAATCCCACTGTACAATTAAAAAAGCAGTGTAACCCAGAAAATTTTAGCAGACTAAGTCACTGAAAGCATTCACTAATTTAGTCGAATTCCATTTTTGAGTAACCAACCAACAATTCCTGGTGCTCAGAGCACATAGTGAGAGGACCAAAACCGTATTCCCTTAAGTAAATACAACTAAAGGCAGATCAAGTTACAGACTTAAGGTACAGGCAGAACCCTATTAAACCCCATTGTGCCATGATGCGTTGTAAGGCTTCTTCCCCTCCTCCCCCAGACACGGGATGTCCATGGACAAGGCACCTCCCTCAGATTCCTCATTCCATCCTCAGAACAATACCTATGCACACCTCTATTTACAGGAACTTGCATTTCAGAGCTGAATTCTCAGATTCCAGAAGAGGATTCATCTGTCAGGATCACGATCCATCTTAGGGATCCATAAGCTAAGCAGAAACCTTCCATTAGTCTTTTGGGATCTTTTGTGGCATGAGGCACAGGAATAGGCTACCCAATTCGTGCTCTTTTTACCAGGTGCATCAATTTCCGTGCAGCACAGAAGAGATGAAAAAACAAACTGCCCACCTATTAATGCAGAAAGAGCAGAAAGCGTGCTGTTGAGCTGTAGAAATGTGCAAGAGATGTGCCAATACAGGAAAAAAAAAGCCAGTTGCAAGGAAAGGCAAACAAACATTGGCCTGGGATGCCATGGTATGTACATACACATCAGAGGCAGCAGGAGTTACAAAAGATAGCAGGGGAAGCTGAAATCATGGGGATGATCAAGGAAAAGTGTACAAGTCAAAATGCAGACAGGAAGATAGTAATGAAGGAATCAGATCACAAGAGCACTGAGACAAGTTAGATCTTCCTCGTATTTGCATTCTGTCCATTGCAACGCTTGAAACTGGAAGAATTGCCCTGATTATCAGGAATGTGCTGTTCACTTTGTGTGTGGAAACTCGTCCAAATTCAGCTGAGCCCTACGCTTTGGAAAACAAATCGTTTCACATGTGCCAACTAAAGACTCCTCAGAATTTAATAACAGTGTTTCTCGAAGACTCCACCTATGCTGAGCATGTTTTAACCCAAAACTCCTAAGGCCGACTTACATGCAACAGCAAGGAAAGATCAACATCCCACACTCTAAATGAAACCCAATTACACTGTAAAAGAAGCAATCCACTTCAAAACTGTCATCTTTTTAGCTTTATTTTAGAACGAAACCCATACATTTTACTAAGGCCAGCACGTAAGTCTGCAAGAATACACACATATATGATGTTTTAAGGAATGTCCAGAAAAGATACTGTCCAGGGAGAGACCATTACCACCACCAAACTTAAGCTGAGGAACCCTCAGCCTAATCCCTCTGCACATCCAACAGAACTGTAGGTGAGAAGGTAGCCCGCAGGCAGCCCTCAGCAGCAGTAGCAGCCTCAAACGCCTACCCATTTACAGGACAGCAAAATGTCGTCCAGCAACAGTCTGCTGAGCGGAAGCAGTATATAATTTGAGATTTTCCAGAGAAAAAAACAAATGTACAGCCTAATTTTGGTACCCATTACCAGGGAATATTCATCACTTCATAATTGCTGCGCCCATCTCCTCTGAGAAAAGGGATTGCCAGCTTGTGACAGAAGTTATTTTGATGTTTAAGCATCAAATGCTACACAGGCATGAAGACAGAGTAAAGCCCGTATGACTTTCTAGCTAAAGGAACTTTTACACTTGCTTAAGCATTTGCTTTATTTAAGCCTTTAATGTAAGGCAAAAGAACTCTTCTTCTGATAGGATACTAGAAATGAAACATTACTTCATTACAATAATGAGAATAGTTTATGTAAATTATGCAATCAATTTGAAATACATTTCTCAAAACTGTTTAAAATATCTTTACATCTCATTTAAGTTGCAATCTATTATCAAAACAATCGTATTATTTGACTACATATTCCCAAGTTTCATTTTCTGCAGTGGTTCAGATGAATAGCTTCTGACCTATATACAGCTTGACAGCTCAAGACTTCAACGCATGAAATACAAAGAAACAAGCCATGAAAACACAATTGTGTTGTACTCTGCCATACTAAAGCTGAATGGCAAATACACTTACCCAAAGAAGCTAAAATATACTATGCACATACTGCTCCTAAAAAGCTACTAGTTAAGGACAAACAAATTTAATTTTTCAATTGAAGCTGCAACAGGAAGTATCTAGTATATAGTCCTCTAAAGCGTAACAGATTTACAACACCTGAAGCAGAATCTTGAGAAAACTGTATGACAAGAGAAAATGTTTCTTCGGAAGACTGTTAAGGTTGAAGTTTCTGTATCACTGGAAACAGGAAGAACGTTCCTTAGAAGTACTGTTATCATTCTGCATATAATGTCAAATGTAATTCTTTGGTAGTTCAAAACAAACCCTTAAGAGATTTTATACTAACGGGACCTGCTCAACCATAGGCTTAACATAAAATTTAACTTGCATTAAAGTGACGTAATTTTTTCTCGACGAACAAGCACTGCAAGTAAGACTATCAGAAAACCGTATCTTTGTGTTATTGCAGGTAATTTTTCTAGGAGTAGCTTCCCGTTTTTCTGTTCCATTAAAAGTTCTAGACAACAAAAGCTGAAGGAAACGACAAGAGAGAACAGGCTGTAAAATGCTTAAAATGATCCTGCATGGTATTTTGGGCAGTTGAAAGACATAAAATAAATAGAAGATTCCACAAGCTCCGTGCAAACACCTTCTCCTGCGTTAGCACGGCAACAGCCGCGCTCGTGGCACCACAATACAGCAACGGTAAAAATAAGCAACGTCCTGCAAAAACAGTGAATTACTCCTTCACAAACGCCCGCCTATCAAGGCGCACGTTAGGCCGAGCGCGCTCTGAAGCCAATTGTTTCAATGCCGTTTTGCGGGTTTGCCCTCAGACGGAAAGAAAATACCACGTTGAGGGGGAAGGAGAAGCGTGAAAATACATTAAATCCCAAATTTATGCACGGCGGGCGCCAGCAGCGAGCGCTGGGCGCCCCGGGGCAGGAGC
>NW_010525466.1:65038-79227 GCF_000687285.1 Phaethon lepturus | reverse complement strand
CTGGCCTCCAGCCAGGGTCAACCCAGCACAGCGGTAAAATCCAGATTTCACTCAAATGTATAAGCAATATTTTCTAGTAATAAATTTGTTGTGTAGTTCTTGTTGGCTTTTTTCCCCCATGCTATTGGAATTTAATTAGCATATCACAGATTATCTTTTAGTAAATATGCAGCATGTTTATAAAAGCTAAATTGTCTTCCTGGTATGTTTCACTGACTGGTAAAATTAATGTTTTTTATTTGTTCAGATGGTTTTTTGGCCCTATCAAACGAGCAGATGCCGAGAGACAACTGTCATACCCTGGAAACCAGGCAGGAGCCTTCCTAATCAGAGAAAGTGAAAGTCTAAAAGGCGAATTCTCACTTTCAGGTATATTCTAGTTTTTCAACTTAAGCAATGTTTTAAAAATTTCTCTGGTGAGCTGGACTTTTCCATTTTTGAGAATGATAAACTGTGGGCATAAAAATGAAATTAAGTTCATGATAATATTTCTTTCCCAGGAGATATATAAAGAAAACCTGGAAAAAGCCATTTTGGTTTTTACTAACATTTGTTTTGTAGGCTTTGTTTATTAATATGGTCAGAATAGAAATTAACTTTCTTATGCTTAGTACTTCTAGTGTGCCAGCTGCCTTAAAATAGAAACTATTTTAATGATTAAAATGACAAAAAATACGTTACAGTTGTACACTACTGTTCTGATTAGTAGACAAAATAATAATTAAACCATGTTGGCAGATATCTGCAGTTTAAGAAAATGAGATTTCTCCTAGAGCACACCCTTAGGTTTATATTTATTTGTTTTCAGGGGAAAAATGATAGGAAGATCTTAAAAACTCTGCTTTGGAATAAGTCATATTTCATTGAAAAGTTAGTTGTAATTAAGATTGATGATGATGATGGATTTTGAAATGTATTTAAAGTGCTTTATTTGAATCCGAGAGACTATCAAATAAGGACACTTATTTGATAATAATTTTACTTACTCAACATGTCATATTTTTCATGTCATAGATATTTGCTGTATTAGATAGTAAACATGGCTTTCATTGGTTGTTTTCCCTGAACTTTTTTTACCAAACTTGTCTTACAAGTGTGAGCCAAGAGTATAATGTTGTCCCTGAGACAACAAGGCTATACACCCAAACTTTCTAATGTGCTCTACCTATATAGTTCCATATGCCAGTGCAGACTTGATGTTTCTGAATAAACCGTAAGTTGTCATGTGCAGGATTACGTCAGTAAAATGAGGCGTCTTGTGTATAACCAGATTCTTTCATATCGACTCCCTTTCTGCCTGGTTGTTTATGTGTCAGTCATCTGGGCATTACACAGAAATGCATTAAGCAGCTTAATGAACTTTTGACACATTCTTGGTTTCTCTTTCTGAATCATAAGGAAAGGGTATAGATGTGCAATGACTTGTGGTAATGGGATTGCTTTTCATTGCCAAGACAAAGAAATACATGTTGCCTGTGGAGTGAAATACAGGGAAGTTTATGAAATAAATATGTTTACAGTTCTGGGAGAGTTCATTCCATAGTCTTCAGTTTGATCTCAAGGAAGTTTGTTCTTGCCAAGAAGCGCTGATAAGAAAACTAACATCAGCAAGGAATCAGACTACTCCCAAACTGTGACAGAACTGACCCCTCTGCGTGCACCTTTTTAACCAAAGATTGTATTATAGCTGCAGACCTTTCAAAATGCTTTCCCTCTATATGCCAACTTATCCCTGTCGTATATGGTTTCAGCTTCCTTCAAGTGTTCTTCATCAGTGAACTGATTTCATCCAAGGACTGGGCTAGACTGATAACAGAGTGCTGTTATGCAGGGAAGGATAGATAGGCCTGTATTATCTGCTTAATACTGGCACTTGAATACATGACACCTTAGTAAAAATCAATGAAAAATCTTGTGCTGGTGCACCTAGGGGTGGAAATGCAATTTCTTTTTATTATTCTCCAGCTGTAGCCTTCTAGGAAAGATTAAAAAACTTAATTCTTCACCCTGCATCCTGACTACTTCTCTAACAGCAAGGCAGCAGGACTTTATTTAAACTATGAAGTACTAGAGAGAAAAATCCAAGAGACTGAAAATAAATATTAGGCCAGCATGTGTGGTAGGATGAGAACATCCTTTGATGACACTGTTTAATTTTTTCCTTACAATCCATGGATAGAAACTATGTGCTACCTTATTTGGTATATTTGATTCGGTTATAAAAGCTTGTGTTAGACATTTTTCAGGTTTCTCTAAGTTTACTTGGGAACAGGAGATTTGATGATGGCTTATAATAGCAAGATATGAAACTGTGAGTGTGGATTTCTTCCATGCTGGTTTGTTTCACGAAGGAAGGGAAGAGTGGCACTGAAGAACATAATATACGTGGAGGCAAGGCTCCAGCTACAGGAGCCAGCTCTCCTTCATGCACAAACATGGGTTGTCCTCTGAGCATGTATGCATGTATATATGTGTCATCTCAGATTTATTACATGTTTGTGATCTTTTAGGCAAAGAAAAAGAATAAATTCTGAAGCAGTCAGCAGACGGTGAGTGTTAATGACATCATTTACTACTGCTGCTAGTGCTTTTAGCAGCTTCCCAGACTTGCATGTAATTTAACCTCGACATGCTACTTCATCCTGAAGAGCTAAATATTATTTGCTGCTTACTCAGTAGGCTTGACTGAACGGCGTCTGTTTGTGTTGTGCAAGCTTTTTGCTTCCAACCTAATAGTATACATAATGGTCCAGACATTGTATGTCCAGAATCTCATTACTTACGTCTACTTTTGGGAGATCTAGTGAATTCTAAAGCAAATGATGAAGTGGATTGTACTGTGAGGAGAATTAGTTGTAAAGAAGGTTATTTAGTCCACCAGATGCTATGAAGGCGGCAATTCTTCTGACTCTCTCTCCTCTTTGTTCCTTCAGAAGGAGTTATGAGACACTCAAAGATGAGGCAGAAAAGCAGGGCTTTCTGGAGGAATACTGATTCAAGAGTATTTCTTTTAAGAGGTCTCGGATGGCTTCCATCTCCATGGTAGCTGATACACTGACAGGGAAGAAGTCACAACCTGGTATTTTGGAATATATCCCTAATTTCTGTTTCCAATTGTTTTTCAGTGCAGAAAGAATAGACCCTCAAATTCCCATCCTCTGTAGGACTGGTTGGGTTTGCTCTATCTGCTACTGCTGTTTTGGTTTCACTCCAGAGTAGATGGCAATGACTATCAGAATTAAGGTCTTTAAGAAAATATTGTAACTCTCTGTCCAGCCTAACACCTAAGTGTAATAAAGCTAAAGAGGAAGAAATAGAAGAGAGATTTTTACCCAAGTACCCATGAACTGATTTTATGACTTTCATGCTTGGTTTTATACTCATATGTGCAATGCATAAGAGACAATGTTAATGAGGAAGACAAATGGATCTCCTTAGGAAAAAACAAAAGAAAAAGAAATAAATCCTACTTTTCATTAAAATGACACTTTTCCCTTGATGGGAATACACACTTTGTAAGATTTAGATGATAAATGACTATTTAAATTAAAACCAAAAAGTTGTGTTCAGAAAGGTTTTTCTCAGCTGTGAATGGTTAAATGGAAAGCACATCAAACCAGATAGGCCACTGAGATATGTTGCTATCATTTTAAAATGTTTGACATTTTAAAAATAGATTTTCCCATTTTAAAAATGCACATGTTGTCGACAGATTTTTATGTTGATGACTCCAGCATCTGGTGTGAAACGTATTAAATTTTAAACATGTTGGTACCATCTTAGACTTTGCCTCTTTTTAATTAAAAGCCATAATTTAGATGTGCTCAGCTTAATTGAGTGTCATTGCCAATGATAGCAGGAGGTTCTCTGCTTCCTCCCTCACTGAATAACGGTATCTGAAAGACTGATTGCATTAAATGGCAGTGTAAATGGTTTGTGTTTTCTTCCAGTATTTTTCCCTCCTCCTAAAAAGGATTGTGTGGTTTCCTCTACGCCAAACTGGCTTTCAGCATAGGAAAAAATAGGTAATCGTTTAAGGCAGCAGACTGACGGGAGTGGCAAAATGAGGGCCGTAGCAGGAGAATGATTTCGGAGCAGCCCCTGCACCTGTTCTGTGCTGGTGAGGGTGATCTCAAAGGCCACCCTCCTCCCACACCCACCCTGGGCGTGGAGGCCAGGCAGCTCCCGCCGGCAGCGCGGCAGGAGCGGTGGCAGGAGCGGTGCCGGCACACTGGCGGTGAGGGTGCCTTAGTGTCTCGGCGATTCCTTTGGGGAAGGTGTCGACCCTGTTGATGCCACCATAAAATCGAATTTTGCTGCCCTGGGAAAGGAGTAGTAAGTTATTTTATTCTCATCCTCGGGGTGACAAAAGTTACACCTCCATGGCCCAGCCTTACGAAGATGGGAATCAAAGAGAGGACAATGCTTCTATTAAACCAAACCCGTGAAGAAATCTAATGGAGAGTGGTGATTTTTTTGGAAGGGCAAGTGGAGGAGAAAACCACCGCAGTCTTCAAACCCAGCTGCTCTCAAGCTGTGTGAAGCTGAAGTTGCAATCCCGTCCTGGTTAGCAGCCTGGTTGGACGTAGGGATGGCTGGGAGCATGGAGGAGGTTATGGCTGGCTCCTCCTTGGTTGACGCACGCCCTGTGTCATGTCGGGCGGAGGAGCCGCGCCGTGCTGTAGCGCTGCGAGTGTGCAGTGCAGGACTTGCAAAGCCAGACTTAGCCCTGGGGTACAAGTAAACAGCCCCCTGACAAATACTGCGCTCGTCTCAGGTGCTGATCACAAGAAGAGGCGGTATCATCGCAGAGATTTTTTCAGCTTCTTCACACACGTCACTGCCTGACCTGGATACTGCCAATCATAAGGCTTCATGCAAGGCTCATTTAAGAAATTAGAGCGCATCTTTCAAACCAACTCTTGCATTAACATCAGCTGCTTCACAAGTAATAGTTACAATACTGCTACTAAATAAAGCAGGTAGTCAAAGTGCTATCACTTGTGATATGCAACTGAGACTGGATTAACACCAGTTAACATCATCATGTTGGCCTTTTATTCATAAATAGTGATTCATTTGGCCAGATGCACTTTACAGTGAACTTTGGAAAAGTCATCAGATTTGCAGTCTGTTGTTACTGAATTACTCTCCTTCCTTTTGCTTCAGCCCCTTTTCCAAATAACACATCACAAAAATACACATGCATTTTATAATTTAAAAAAAACAACTAAATATGAGGTGTTAAATTAAAAATAAGTGGCATTTGAAAAGTGTGATATAATGATCTTTATACTATGGAGTTATATTTACAAATATTCTTACTTCTGGTCCTCATGCAGATTTGTAAGTTGGTAAATCAGCTCTCTTGAAATATTTCCTGGGGCAGATGTAAAATCCCCTAATATTTTCAACAGCTCCTGTATTCCCCCTGGCGGCCTCGGGTGACAATCGCACAGTACGGTAGAAAAAAATGTGATCATACATGACAGGACTTGAGGAAGGAAAGATTTTTCTTTTTAACTTGATCACTTAAATAGTGAGAGAAATTATACTTTATATCAATTGCATGCAACCCATAATTTTCTATATTTTTTTCCACATACAATATGTAGCTGTGTATTCTTCTGTTAGTATAACCAAAGTGATTACCAAAATTCATGCTGTGTTACAATATAAAGGAACTGTCAGCTATAATATCTCCAGGGGAGAGCAATAAAAGTTTTTTAGATAATGACATTTTCCAATGTGACAGACTGAGTCTGCTTCTAGGATTGAAAAATGTTTCCATTCAATTATTTAACCAAGAGTAACCACTAGTCAACATGACTAAATTGAATATGTTTGCTGGAATTTTGGCTACTAAAAGGTATACTGGAGGTAAACAGCAGAAGGCCTTTCCCCTATGCCTCCCTTTTGCTTTTCAGACTTTCATCTTGCATGAGGGTCCTGGAAGAGGACAGTAATGGTAGTCTTCCAAATCTATTGGTGTGGAAAGAGCCACCTGGCTTATTGGAAAGGTGTAATGTTGGGTGATGACAACCAGGATGGCAGCTGGAGCATCCTCCTCCCCTTGAGAGCTCTCGCCTCACTCATCATGGAAAAGAACAGTGTTGTTTCATTGAATGCAGGGTGGGATACCCCTCTGACAGGAGTAAATCAGTTACCCTTCAGTATGTAACAGAGGCTCTCCATTGCCCATTGGAAATGGAGGGTGATGGAGTGTCATGATAAATGTGAGAGACTACACGCCCTTCCATCTCTTCAGAACTGCCCTCTCTGCTGGCGTGCAGCCTGCCATTGCTACTGCTGGTATTCCTTTATAAGGGAGATCTCTAAGCTAGTGATCTCCAAACTTTTTTGATTTTGCACCCCTACCAGTAAAAAGATTTTAGAGCATTTACCCCCAATATATGTTTAGTTTTTTATTTATTTGTAAATTATATACATGTACTACTGTACTGATAGACTATGTACATTATAGAACATATGCTAAAAAAAAATTTAAAAAGGATGAGATAAAGATGAGATAAACAGTATTTTTAAAATATTTATTTTATTTTACTTATTAATGGTACAAAAAATACTTCTTTCCCACACCTCAATGGATTGTCTTGGACAGTCCCTGGGTTGCATGCCCTCTGCTTTGGAGACCACTACTCTAAGCCATATATGACAGAGCCACCAGAAATGACAATTGCAAGCCTGATATTCCTTAGATAACGTACTAAGTGAGCGACTGCATTTTTTTGTTCATCTCTGGCCTGCTGCTATTCCAGGTCTAGCCCCAGCATGCAGTGGCCCAGCCTTCTTTTTGACACCTCTAAAGAGTGCTCTCATGGTCACAGGGAAGGACACTTTGGGTGTCAACACATGCAGGTAAATAACCTACAGGAGGTGAAAGTCTTTTTGATTAAGAAAGAACAAATTAGAATAAAACACATTTTCAATGGAAAGGGAGTCATCAGCTACTCAAAACAGAGCATTATTGGCCTGTTTTTTACATATTCCAAACATGCATAAAACTCAATAAAACCCATGGAAGGTGTGAAGTGCTTTTCAGAGAATCATGGCCATGTGGAGGGTATATCTGCTTGCTCTAAAATGCCTGCCAGCCCAGAAGCTGCTATTTGGAATGTTAACACAGTTTATTTCACATAAATGAAATATTAAAAACTAATTAAGTGATTACTGTGAATTAGACGCTCCTGGCTGTTTTTGGTTTCTTAAAAGATGGAAAATATGAGCTGCCTCACAGAAGGTGTATTTATGTATTTTTGCATCAGTTCGTATGGTGCAAGCAAGAATCTCTAAACCTGAATGGCTGAAGACTGGTATACTAGATGTGTTAGGCTATCTAAACAGTGGGCTTTGGTTTGAAAGAGATTTTTTTATAGTTGTCATCTTTGAAACTAAAATAACTTATTTTATGAAGTTCCTCACAAATACATTCAGGAACATTATGATGGTTTGGCCATAAGGTACATTGTACCACTGCTATAGTTCATGGAAACTTAATATATTTAAATCTTCCTAGTTTTTGATGGTGCGTCTGTGAAACACTACAGGATCAGAAAGTTGGATGAAGGAGGCTTTTTCCTAAGCAGAAGGAAAACTTTTAAAACTCTGAATGAGTTTGTTGACTATTACAGTAAGAACAGCGATGGCCTCTGTGTGGTGCTTGGAAAGCCATGCCTCAAGGTAAGAGCGGACACTACATTGTGCAACATATTTCTTGTTAGCTAACTCATCAGATATTAGTCAGAAGATGTTAACCCCAGATGTGCTTCTACCATTTCAAAATGTTGACGATCTGCTTATTTTCGGGAAGTTCTGGGTAGCACTACAATTTCAGTCATGAAGCTGACATGCTAATAATAAAATACCATGCCATTTTGAACAAATCATCGTGTGGCTGGAGGAGAAAATATGCTAAATGAATACCTTTTTATAAATGTATATGGAGACGAAATCTCCAACTTCATAACTCTAGCTGTCCATAAGTAATTACTGAGACAAAACCACAAGGTTCAGGCAAGAAATAGGTCACTGTTCAAAAAGCTTGCTAGAGGGATGGTTTCTAATTTTTACTTTTAATGGCAGCATATTTTCTTTAGAGTATTTCTTATTTCTAACAAGAAGTACCCAAGATGTGGGCTGTATTTTATGTTCTCAGCTCACTTTATCACGTGTGTGTATTCTAAGGAAAAATTATTTATATCCGTTGCAACATGACATGACATAGCTAACAATGACTTGTGTATGCTGTTGCAAAAATATTAGAAATCACAATTACTGTATTATTAATTTTCTTTTACCAGGTACAGATTCCTACTACATTTGATTTGTCGTATAAAACTGTTGATCAGTGGGAGATAGACCGACAATCTCTGAAATTGTTGAAAAAACTAGGATCTGGTCAGTTTGGTGAGGTATGGGAAGGACTGTGGAATAATACCACCCCTGTGGCAATCAAAACATTAAAACCAGGTATGTGAACTACTCTTAAATGCTAATAATGTGAAATGCTACCAAGGGTACTCCTTTATTTTTTAATGCTACTCAAAAGAGAGAGTGTCCATATATGCAACCATTCTTAAAATCCATGCACTTAAACATGAAGGTTAATAAAGCACAAGTCCAGCTATTCTTTAGCATTTTGAATTACAGTTTTATACAATCTTCTGTTTCTATATGAGCTGAACACTTCCTTGTTCAACATCTATATTGCATAAAAAGGTAACCCCAGCAAGGCCCATCGCGATAGGCTTGGTGTATACTGTCTTAGGAAAGGGAAATGGACAAAGATATTTCAAGATGGTTTCTGCATTTACTCATCAGTGGAGACATGCATCAGTTCACTGAAAAAAGTATGTTGTCTTTCACACAAATTATAGAAGGTTTTTAGTCTGAACATTTCTTCTACTTTGAGTTAAGCAAAGAAAAGAAGGTTCTTATTTGCTTTCAATTTGTGAGTCCCACAACACAAATAATATCCTGATACAAGATAGCCCTAAAATACATGCTTAAATTCCTCCCTGTTCAGGAAACCATTCAAGTAGGGCTCAAGTATATTTAGCTGTTCTTCTGAATCAAAGATTTGAATCTGTTCTGCCCCCTGAAACATGATCATTAATGCCCAACACAAATTTTTTCAATTAACCACAACTCATTATATTGTTATCTCTTTTTTAAAAACACATATATCATCCCGGCTACCTTTCTTATCCGCGTGGTTCTTGCCATCTGCTGGCAGATATTTTATGTTGTCAATTTAAAATGCACAAATTGCTTGAAATTAATGAAAAATAATTAAGAAAAATGTTAAAAGCTCTATTAGTAACAAGCCTAGATTATATGCAAATATTTGATATTAATGTTGTGTATCAAAAACTTTGAGAAAGTTTATGTTAATTGATGTTAAGATTAAATCACTTCTTAAATACAAACTTAATACAGTACATATTTTGTATTACCAAAAGAATCATTATAATATAGCATCTAATCACTAGAAGTACTACAGACAACAAACTAGTAGTAAATCCATTACTTCACCTACAGATGAAATGTAGTCATTCAATTCCATACAAGCAATATTGTACAATGGCCCTATGACAGGGATCCATCTGCCTATTTTTAATGGCTTCTAAAATCACAAGTCTGAAACCAGTTGTCTTCTCCTTGTGTCTGACCTGAATCTTTCATTCCATGGTACAAGCCCATTACCTCTTGCCTTACACCATGACTGAAGAGTACTATTATTTTCTTCCTCTTTGCAGCAGTCTTATACATACTGGAAATCTGTTATCACGTTCCTCTTTGGTGTTCACTTCTTTAAGTTCAACAGCTCAAGCAGATTCTTTGTGTAGCTTGGATGTTTCAGATGTCCCGTTGTTTTCAGAACATCTTCACTGTGCTGTTTCGAGGTAGTAGCCATATTTTTTTCCAAGTAGAATACTAAAAGGAAGAACAAGTCTAGAGTGTAAAGAGAGGGATTTGCTTCACGTTTCTGACATGCTAGACCTCTCTTTAAACAGCCCGGTATGATGCTTGCCTTTCTTCTCCATATGACAAGAACCAATATTTCCATCTCCATTTACTTGCCTTTAGTGATTTAATGCAACATCTGGACAATTCTGTTTTATTGCAGAAGACTGAAGTGTGAAATCTCATAAAAACATTTAAAGAAGGAAACTAATGAAGCTGAAAGGAAGAACAAGACTAATCTGTCTTAAATTTTTGTGACATTAAATTTTCTTTTAGAAATTGTCTTTTCTTTCCTCTTTAAGAAAGAATGTGGCAATTAGCACTTCAGAAAAATATTTGTTTCTCATGAAACAAAATAATTAGATTTTGAACAAATTGCAGTGCATGTATTTCTACTTATTTTCTTTAGCAGAGAAGTGGAGCTGACATTTATCTTCTATTGCATATGTAAAAATTGGAATATATTTTAATCATATTTCATATCATTCTCTTAATAACTAATTTCCAAAATCTCATTCAGCTTTTCCTTCTGTATAATGGGAACAGTATATATTATCAGTTCTCCATGAAACAAACTTCTATTTTAATAATGGATTCAGTTAGAATTGACAAGACTACCCAGAAATACATGAAACGCTAGTGGAAAGTTCCAGCTGCAATTTACCTTCTCTCTTTTCTTTTTTTTTTTTTCTTTTTGATGTTGAATTAGTAGCTGAATGACTGCTACTAATACTATACTTGAAGAAAGGGAAGAGTTAGTTAACATTATATTAGCTTATAAACAGATTTTAGTGTGTTTAAGGCCAAACTGATGTGTGGAGACCTGTTCTTTGACTGTTGTTCAATTCATTACCCTTTTAATATCTTGCTGATAAAGCACACAGAGAGCACAATACTTCTAGAGTGACATGAGGAGGAAAAGAAGTTTTTTGTCTTTTATAATAATAGGGTGTCCTAAGAATGCACTTACGGAAGATTATAAACCAGTAAAAACTGATCACATAAACTTCTTCAATAGGTTTGTTAGCTAAAAATTAAATTTTACACTGGAATAAACATAATATTCACTGCTCACTTGTTATTACATGCCGACTAGCAGAGTACAGAGGAAGTAGCCCCTTCAACTGTGATACTTTTTGTAGTATCATAGTTCAGATGGGAAAAAGGGCTTGATTAATCAACACTTCTTCCGTCTCTCACTCTAGTCTGCCTCCTGTTAAGGTCAACAGTAGTTTCACATTGATTTCACAGTGGGTTCTATTGGGTTAGGGCAGACACAAGCCCCACCTGGATGTAATGTTTGGGTAGTGGAGAGGTGGTGATCTAGTACTGTGATAAGGAAGTTGTGCATTGCACTTAGTGATGCTCAGAATGAAGACTTTGATTCTCAAAGCCAACTTGATAAATTATATAGGTAATACCAAATCTCTTAACACTGTACTTTGTGAACTATCTTGTTCTATAAAAATACTTTAAACAGTCTCAATGGAAGCATTTAACCTTGTAGTATACTTCTCTAGGGAATTTTCCTCTTCTACACAATGTTTTTCACCATCTGGAGTGCCTTAATGTAATCAGTTAACACATTGGTTTTCCATAGCTTCTTCTCATCGTTACTCATGAGGAATAACATTTCAATAATTAAAGAAAAACCCCAATAACCCTAATCTCAATAATAAATGCTTAGCTTGGTATTAATAAAATTACAACAAAGGCGAGGTCTGGTAATTTTATTCATCATAATATAAAGATGATAAGTGAATGGCAAACATAGTAGTTCACAAGTAATCAAGAAATGCATCATCTTATATGTTGATGATTGAAGCTTCCAATGTTCACATAAGCAGTATTTCAGGCTTCAAGTGTAACGCATTGTAAAACGATCCTCTCCTCTTTCTTGGCTCAAAGATCTAAATGAATGTGGGAGCATGCTTTAAAGCAAAGTCTTTTTGTTAAGCTGCTTTACAGTGTAGATCTACTGGAAAAGAAAGTCATCAGAACAAGAGAGGTGTGATGAATTGGAAGTGATCTGGCAAATATAGGGGATCAAGATAGAGAGGGTTCTGTTAAAGTGGCTTTACCACCAGAGAAATTGTGACATGGAACCATGCTCTCATTTCCAAGCAGGAGCAGGTTAATCAACTAAGGTAATCACATAGCCAACAATATAGAAGAGCATAATGCAATCAATACATCATATTTTTATAGGCATGAAGGCCAGAAGGGATTTCTGCTAGTTTGAGGTTTTTTGCTGAGCATTATTTTTTTGCAGTGTATATCTGTCCTAGATCATGTGTAGTCTGAATAATTTGCTGCTATATGCCATTACATTTCACCCCTTTGCTGAGATAGATTATTTATATTTAATCAAAACACAGCTTGTTCTTGACTGTATAATAACTAAGAGTTTTCTAGTCCTGAGATGGAGGCACAGAGAGAATTTGTCTCTGCTGTCTTTTACAGTTTGTATCAAAGGTATATCACTATGCCTGTAAGAATGTGTGCCTAATTCCTCATCTGGATTTACCTGATATCTTCTCTTTAACTCTTGTTATGTCTTCTTGTAATAAAATAAAAATGTCCTCGTATGCGTAGTTTTTTCTTTGCATTCTGGAGGTACATACAGAGCGAGTTAAGCCAATTTTCAGCTGCCTGTAGAAAGGCTAAATATAGTTTCTTGTTGTATGGTACTATCCTCATTTCTCAGGTATTTTTTCTGGACTTACACTAATTTCTAGCTATTGCAGTTAAAATGCTTAAAATGATTGTGTTTAGGTAGATGACCTTTTAACCTGTAGCAAAAAAATAAATTCCCAGAATTCTGGTGAGGTGGCAGTGCTGGACTTTTCCTAGAGCCAGTTCTCATTTGATGCAAGTGTGTGACTCCTGACTTGTGAGTAATTATGGTATTCAGAAATCTATTTCCATTCCAATTTGCAGCGAGAGCAAATTTTTCAGATATTGCACACAAACTGGAAATTTCGCAAGTGTTTCTTTCAGAAACATTGATGTGTAGCATACTAGCTACATTTTTCCTATTTTTAGGCATCTAACATCTTAGATGTATTGGGTTTTTTTAATAATTAGTGAGAAAAAATAAGCACTTGTCAGATAAATCATAATATAGATTAGAAATATATGTTGCAATGAAAAGATAACACGCTATTAAAGCATGTTTCTTTCCATTGATTGTAAAGTCTGGACAACTAACTCAGATCTAGGTGCCTGAATAATTGCCTACATTTGGAGAAGGTGAATCCAGCTACAAGCAGTGTTCTATAATTCCACAGAATTTGCAACAGTAACAAAACTGAGGAAAATATCAAGTTGGTAGAGCCTCTGAGATCTTAAACTTGTCAGCCTGGGAGCCCTCTGACCAAGAACTACAGAGGGATCTGGGTTCCTAAGAAAGATATGGGAAATGTCCATCTTCTGATGAACCTTGTGGAGTGTCATTTCACCCACTGTCTTTATGACAATGGAGCATCTAGTTTAACTGGTTTCAGAGTTTGGAGTTTGCAGTCTCCTGGCTATGGACAACAGGGCTCCACACAGAGCTTTTTTGGACCATAAGGGAGACTTTGCAGGAAAAAGAACTCAACAAGAGATGTTTTCAGGTTTACTGAACCATCCTTTTTCAACGAATTCTTGTTTTTGCTAACAGTTTGTTGTCCATCTCTAAACAGAATGTTCAACACTTCGCTATCAAAAACATCAGAAGATGAAATGTATTGATTCAGAATCAATTTTTCCCTCCTCACTCTTTCAAGACTTTTTCAGAACCAGTGGTGGATTACGGAGACCTTCAAAATGTCAGAATGATTAGCTTGCAATCTTTATATTTATACAAGTTTTCTATTAACCTTGCAGGAAGAGTCAGAAAACTCATAATTAAAGTCTTTTGGTTAAAGTAATACCAAGTATTATCTTTAATAACTTTCATTAATACAACAATATTTAGAAGCTTTTGTTATCTTAAACCTCATTTGTGAGTGTGAGACAGGTTGCCATTACGCTAAAAATCATAAATCTTGATCCTTTAATTAGTACCAGCTTTCTGTGTCATCTCACCACTTCCTGGTGTTATATTCAGAGGTTGAACTGTAGCATTTTGTTCCCTGGGACAGTGTCCTCCATTGCGGAGGATATGGATGGTGGTCATGTCTTTCCATCTCCTACTCTTCTTTGTTTCTCTTTTCTCT
>NW_010525466.1:51973-65007 GCF_000687285.1 Phaethon lepturus | reverse complement strand
CCCTTCTCCCCTCATTGTTTCTGGCAATTTTAATTCCCTCCCTTATTGCACATCCCACAAATATCCAGGGGAGAATGGCATGGGAAGAGGAGATCCCTGCACTGGCAAGACATCTTATCAAGCCATGGTTGCTGCTACATCTCCTCTGCAATAATCCTAAAGAGACAAAGATTTGAGTTTCCCTCTTCTTTGATCTTCTATCCAATTGTTCATACTGTGCTCCCTGCTATGTCCAACGTAGGACCTGATCCAGATGAAAATGACAGCAGAACAGGAGTTTTTTGTTTTGTTTTGTTTTGTTTTTTGTGCTGCAGAGAAGCTGAAGAGTTTCTACTTTCCTACTTTGTCTGTTTGGTGCTCCCCAGGATGTCCATGATGGATTTCATTCTCTACTTGCCCTCTGATTATGCAGTCTTGTTTTAATACTCTCCTATATGCTGTCCTAAATTAGTGTTTACATTAAAAATAATACTCATTCAAAGGAGAATCCCATGAATGCATTTTCAGATGTCTATAAAACCCCTTATCTTATGCAGTAACCCTAATATAAAGGAAACATAAGTTCTTAACTTTATAGGGCTGTGACTGACTACACGATTACTTTAGGCATCAGGTAAAAAAACTGAGGAGTGTGGATTTGTTACTGTGTCCTCTGCACTATGAAGAACAAATTTTCCACAGGGAATATACAGGTGCGTAATCATGAACCATCCATCCTGTGCGGAAGAACAGCATTGCATGAGCCAATGGCAGCCTTCTTCAAGCTTCTGGCAGTGAGTTGCTTAAATATTTCAGCAGTGCATTGAAGACACTCCAGCTGGGTTTAAAAGCTGGATGCACATTAGTATTTCTAGGTCACAGTGATTAAAATGTACAGCTCCTAGGCTAGAAGGTGCAGAACTATAGATCTTGTTGAACCAATCTGTTGACCACTGTGACTATAAACAAAAAGCAATAGGAATGTGATGCCTTCATTCAGATAATTCTGTCATTTGTGCACTCGTGTTTGACTCTGCTTTGGAGACATCTGTGGCATTTTACCAGAAAAAAAAAAATAGTGATGGATATGTGAATGAAAAAAACATAAGAACATCTTTGCCTTAAGGGACATCTCTTACTTTTGAGTTGTTGACCCACAATCATCAAAGAGGTGTAAGGATCAGCAGATAGGAATATGGTCTAGAAGCCAGCAGTTGCTGTTTCTATTCTCGGCTCTGCACTGTCTTACTGTAGGCCTCTGAACATGTCATTTCACATTTCTGTTTTTATTTCCTCATTGAGGCACTTTTTTTCTATTTAAGTGGAAATCATTGCAGCAGGGATTTGCACTTTGTCCTATGCTGTGTGATAGATTCTCTAGAATCTGTTGTCTCAGCTAGCTTACTTCTCCAACTGTCAGCATGTAAAGCAGACATCTATCATCACCAATTAATTGTATCTGAGAAAGTTCCTTATGCCTGTTCAAGTTGATGGTTGCATTTGTTGTCATATTGTAAAGCAACTCCCAAGCTTCTCTCTTTGCATGGAAGCTGCCCAAGCAGGTTTTTTTTTAGGAGTCTATAACCATACACTAACTTTTAAGTTCACTTCCATATGGTGAGAAAGCTGCTTAAGGGTTGGCAGATACCTATCTCATTCTCCTGTTAATGTGAGTAGTTTACACTCAGTCTCTGTGTAACAAAGAACTTGTAATTTTTAATGCTATTTCTTTATTATGCATAAACTTATGCAGAAGATCACAGTATATGCTCAATGTACTCTGTACATAAGTTCATTTTGTATAAAGTTATTCAGAAGACAAGGCTGCTCTGAAGTACAAGGTTACTTTGAAGTCATTTGGGAAGGTTTATTGAAAGTTGTATACAAAGGGTCTCTGGAGGGATTTATCAAATATTTAAGGACCACCTACATTTAGGCCAGTGGAAACTACATAGACATAACTAACCTTTCTTTCTAACTCATTTCCAAATTATCAGCACCTATCTTATAATGTGACACTTCCTCAGTTCTAGAACAAAATATTTTCAGAAGAAAGTAATCAGAACTGATATGCCTGCTTTAAGTAGGCTTGAAGTAGAGGTGATTTCTGGCAAAGCAGCACATCATAGAATGCATCAAAGAAATATATCCCAACATTTTGTTCTTAAGAAGACTTCGATATTTACAAAAATATTTTTCATTCAAAAAACAAATTATAATACCCACATTTCCTTCAGATACTGCTCAATCTACTCCCAAACTGGTGTCTCACACAAGGGATATATGTTGAGTAAAGGCTTAAGTAGCTAGTTTTTGATCGAGTGGTTTCTACTTAATCTGCTGTTCATACTTTCTTTACCACTTACAGTTGAAAACTTCTACTTCATTATAAACACATGTAATTCAACTACAAACGAAAAAACCCCAGATATTTTAAGTCCACATGGCAAAAATTTTATGTATTTCATTTATATAAACTTCCTCAAAGAAGTGTATTTTAATTTCCATGCCACTGTTGTGACAGCCTTTATCTAATCTCTAACAAGCATGTTTGCTTGTTCTTAGACAGTTGTACTTTGCTTCTCTAGTTGTTAAAACCCGATCTTAGACAAAACACTAATAAAGCCACTTTTTTTTTTAACACTCTTTAAAATATGCAGGAAATACTTCATGATCTTTTTCACTGGTTTGTTATGATTATTATTATTATTAATTACTTTTACAGAGTAAAGAATGATTTGCTGTTATTCAGCTAACAGAATACCTCCCTCCTGATCAATTTATTGGAAGTTGTCATATGTGAAAAAAGTGGAGCTTGATTTCAGTTTGTTGGAAGAAGTTTATAGCACAATTAAACCGTGTGAAGAAATCCCGTAATAATGATCCGTAGAAGGCAGGTGATTTCACAGAATCACAGATTCATTAAGGTTGGAAAAGACCTTCAAGATCATCAAGTCCAACCATCAACCCAACATCATCATGCCCACTAAACCATGTCCCAAAGTGCCATGTCCACATGTTTTTTGAACACCTCTAGTGATGGTGACTCCACCACCTCCCTGGGCAGCCTGTTCCAATGCTTGACCACTCTCCCAGGAAAGAAATTTTTCCTAATACCCAGTCTAAACCTCCCTTGGCGCAACTTGAGGCCATTTCCTCTCGTCCTATCACTAGTTACTTGGGAGAAGAGACCAACACCCACCTCACCACAACCCGCTTCCA
Source organism: Phaethon lepturus (assembly GCF_000687285.1). Lineage (NCBI taxonomy): Eukaryota > Metazoa > Chordata > Aves > Phaethontiformes > Phaethontidae > Phaethon > Phaethon lepturus. The sequence continues at coordinate 61,806 of NW_010525466.1, read as the reverse complement.
AGAAGTTGTAGAGAGTGATAAGGTCTCCCCTCAGCCTCCTCTTCTCCAGACTGAACAACCCCAGTTCCCTCAGCCGTTCCTCATAAGACTTGTGCTCCAGACCCCTCACCAGATTTGTCGCCTTTCTCTGGACACGCTCCAGCACCTCAGCATCCTTCTTGTAGTGAGGGGCCCAAAACTGAACACAGTATTCGAGGTGCAGCCTCACCAGTGCCGAGTACAGGCGCACAATCACTTCCCTACTCCTGTTGGCCACACTATTGCTGATACAGGCCAGGACGCTGTTGGCCTTCTTGGCCACCTGGGCACACTGCCGGCTCATGTTCAGCCGGCTGTCAACCAGCACCCCCAGGTCCTTTTTCACCAGGCAGCTCTCCAGCCACTCCTCCCCAAGCCTGTAGCGTTGCATGGGGTTGTTGCGACCCAAGTGCAGGACCCGGCACTTGGCCTTGTTAAATCTCGTACAGATTTGGTAGACCCCAAGCTAGCAAATAGTTTATCCTTTTTAGGATCAACATGTCAAATTTTGGCACCAGTGCTAAATCACTAGTCATGCTTATAGCTTTGGAGGCAGAATACCTCACACCAGACAGCTTCTCTGTAGACTTTAGGATGATTTCCATGACAAATGCATATATCTTTAAAAAGGTAAGCAAATGGACCACAATATTAAATCATTATCAAAGTGAGTCCAAACCCTATAAAGATAACCCTAGGCTTTTCTTTGAAATCTGGGATTGGTGGAAAGTTCAAATAACAATGCAAAGATTGTCCTGCTGTAAACAGGAAAAGGACATAGTGTTAGCATTACAGATATTTGGTGTTTTTCCACCTGACTGTCATAATCTCTGCTTTATCCCGTCCAAGTATGAGTCATTTACTTTTCATGTGGGCCCCACTTTCCTCTGACAGTGACAAAAGGAAATGGGTATTACCTGTACCTGCTGAAGTGATGTATTATTGGCTGCTATCCATTTATAGATGGTACGGAAATCCGTTGTCTTTCACCATCTCTCCTAATGGCATCCTATAAAATATTGTCAAATATGACCCTGTGGGATTGCCAAGGAAAGTATGAGGACACGGGGGAGAGGAGCACCTGTCCTTTCCAATAATCTTTGCTCTCACAAGATGCAATGTCAAGTGGCTATTTTTTCATAAAGTTTGTGTCAGAAGCATTTCTGAGTCATTCCTCTTGCATTGATGTACATCATTGCTGTGTTTTGGGAAATACATTGGAGCACTTTTCAGGAGGTGGCATTCAAGGCAGGTGTTGAGTGAAGGTGGCCCAGGCTGATTTGCCAGTTCACTCTGTAGAACAGATTTTCTGGTGGAGTTTTATTGCTGAGCCATTTAGCATCCTCCCAGCATTTCACTTCAATTAAACATCCATGTTTGGAACAGAGCCAAACTCCCAAATGAACCTTGTCGGTTTCCTAATGTTAAAAAAACATAAAGACTTACTCTTGCAGCCTTGGCTTCGCAAATGGCTCAGTCTGCTTACACTAAGAAAACAGCTTGTTTTTAAACATGGCATAGAGCAGACTAGACTTGGGTAGATCTTTTTCTCCCCAGAACCTTCACTGTAATCTTTTCTTAATGAAACTATTTTGATTTGGGAGGAAGGAAACATTTGAGTAGTTGTATAATTTCACATTTGTTTATAACAAGTATTGTGAAGTAGATGTTTATTTACCATCTTCCTCAAACATCTGAGAATATCTGATCACTACTGGATCATCCATAGAGAAAGCTTTTCCTCCTTATTTGTGCATGTTTTTTTTCTAGTCAGTCCCCTCTTCAGGACGTATGAGCTCTAATCCTAAATTTGCCACCATCTTCAGCTCCCTGTGCCATTTCTCTGTTGTTTCTTTGACACAGTTTATGAATTGGGTCACACAGGTGAATACATGTATATGAATACATGTATATGTATATGACTATATGTTTGTATGACTATATGGTTATATGACTATATGAATATATGGATATATTAATATATTAATATATATGTATAGAACTTGAGATATTATGACCTTATGTAACATTTTCAAAGTTGGTATCGTTAGCTGTTAAGACACTCTGCATTCAAGGAGTGTAAAATTACTGTTACATCTGTGCACACAAATAGTTATTTGTATTTATGCATATAAAATGCACACATCCGTTCCTTATATGCTAAAGTGATTTCAGTGCTTTCAGACTTCCATTGCTGAAACAGAAAAAATAGTGCAACAAATTCTTACTGCAGCACTATTTTTCTGTCAGAAATTTTATGTTCATTACCTATGCACTCTTACCTCAGTTTCTAGCCATTTTGTTAACCAGTGGTAACATAATTGTTTGCTTAAATTATATCAGTTAACAGTCTATCCTCATCTTTTTCAGCCCGGGGGAGGCCTGAGGGAGGTTAATTTTCACCTTTATATTTCTGGTAGCTGGAACACATAAGTTCTCTGTCCCTGCACAACTGGCATGTTTCACTCATTAACCATTTATTTCAGCCGCACTGTCTGTTTTCTGTGGGAACTGTGAAGATTTGTGATGCTAATGTACTTTGAAAGACAGAAAACAGTCTCAGTTATTCCCTTCAGACTACCAGGCTGGTAGGAAGGCCTTTAATAACCTCAGCTTATGTTTTGTTATATGCTGTTGTTTCAGGTTCAATGGATCCAAAGGACTTTCTGAGGGAAGCACAAATAATGAAGAACTTGAGACATCCAAAGCTTATACAGCTTTATGCTGTTTGTACTTTGGAGGACCCAATTTATATTATTACTGAGCTGATGAGATATGGAAGTCTTCTAGAATACCTTCAAAGTAAGCAAGTGACTATAAACTCATTTCACAGGGTGCCACATCTGTCAGTTTGGTAAATACACTAACAGAAAGGATAGAAGTACAACACTCTGATTTAATATAAAAGCTACATATTTGTTGTGTGTGGGGATGAGAAAAGAGGAAAGAAAGTGGTTTATGAATTTTTGACATCCCAAAGTATTTGAGAAGTAGGACAGAATCACATTCATAGCTTGAGTCTTGCCTTATAATGACCTACATTTTTCCACACAGTTCTATGAGTAGATGGGAACATACACTGACAGAATAAAAATATAAGTATACAGAAGGATAGGTCATCATATTTGACATGAAATAGAGGCACTTCCACAAAATGTACTTAACAGCTTTGAAATCTATTGCTAGGCAGGGATAGCCTTTCACTGTGAATTTGTTGCATCAGGGCTTTTATCTCAACAGCACTTCAAAGTGCTCTTTTGAAGGCAAATAATAATTAAAAATAAAGTTGTACAGCCTGAAACAGACTAGCGTAATGACTGCACTTTAAGTTCACCCCCGCTATTGAGAAATGCTTGATTCTAGTGCTGTTACCCATTTTCAGTTTAGCAGATGTCTCTGAGATGCTAAATATCTCTAAAGCTGTAACGATCTCTTGAAGACAAAATGTTCATTGTGATTGTCTTGATAAATTTCTTCTCTGTCTCCAGCCCATGAGGCAAAGTCCTGTAAAATACCACAGACAGTATTTGCCATGACACAAGCCTTCCCCCATCTTCTCTGTGGAACAATTTTTTAGGTGAGGCTCAGTCCAGGGATGATTACAGCTAAAGAAATCTCTGGTAGCGGGACAGCCCCATCAGGAGCTGTGCAGAGAGGGGCTGCAAGAAGCTTGGGCCAGATCATTTAGGCATTTAGTGGCCAGATGTAACAAGGCACAAATTTCCTTTAAATTCTTGTCTCTCTTTGGTGCCTTTGTGTGCAGATTGCTGCTTCTCTGATTGAAAGGTGCTGGCACGTCAGGAAATGGTTGCTGTGCATGAAAAGGTTTATTGCCCCGGAGGAATAGCTCTGAGAAAACCAGGATGAGTCACAGCTATTGCAGAGGTGAAAACTGGCCTGTTTGTGCACTGAGTACAACATGTCCAGGACACATCAGCGCTGCAGCCTGTGTGTAGATGAGTGGCCAGCATATGCACAGCAGCTGCCCTTGCTCTGGGCAGTGAATGTATGCAGCCTGATCTTTGCCGAAGCTCTCATTCCTATAGCCCTGCATCAGAGAGAATGTGGAAAGTCAGTCGGTTTCCAGGCAGCTGTCAAGATAACCGTCAAAATGGCCGGCTGAACCCCAGCCTAGTGGTATATCTCCTTGTCTGATGGCCTATGCATAGCAGGATAAACAGAACTAAGAGGTGGAAGCAGAGATCTGGGTGCTTTGATAGGTACTGGTCAGAGAAAAGTCGATGCCATCAGGGAGAGTAATAAGGAAAGAGATTTGAAGCTTGTGTAGAGCTCTGTGACTGGAAGTGATATGTGTCGGCTGGCAGTCAGTGTACAGCTCCTGATAAGCATTCTTGAGACTCAGCCACTGCAGGAACCAGGAAAACATTTCCAAAATGTGGCTGTCTCTGTGTGCGCTATGGATAAATATGGCAAACTGGAACAGAGGGAAAGTCTAGCGATCATTCTTTGATTAAATTTCCCCTCCTAGAAACGCATATTGTGTTTTCCAGCTTTAAACATTCCTAATATTTCATGCATAGTGACTATCACATTCCACCATAATGACAGCTACTTAACAATGATGGGCATGTGAATTGCCTGTGCACCCTGCGAATGTACAGGATCGGGATACTTCTTGATGAGGACCGCTATGCAGACTTACTGAACTGCCACCAGTATGAGAAAAATGCATCTGAAAACTTTTCGTTGCTATTGGATGTGAATGAAATTGTCATAAATGTATGAGTGTTTTTATCAATTCTGATAGACCTGGGACTTGTTCTGGTGGGGATGCACTCTTGAAGTTTGTTGAATTATAACGGAGGCAATGCTCTCAACTAGAGAAAGTGCTGCTTATTTATTTATTTATTTATTTATTTATTTATTTTCAGACATCTGTCAATGAGAATATTTTCCTGTCTTTCCTGTATGAGATATTGTGGTTTATTGCTTAGAACAGGGTGCAGATCCTAAGCCTTCTTTAATATTTTTTCTAATAAATTTTTCATATAAGGGTGATAGTTTTGTCAAAAAATACTAGTAAAAAGAGACACGGAGGCATAAAATTTTCTTTATAGGATAAAGAATAAGCCGCAGGAAGGTTTTATAAATTCACCAGTAGTGGCTGGTTTTGAGCGTGGAAGTTATATCAACTTTGGTTTTTTTGTTGTAGTATTTCCTCCTTTAAAACACTTTAAAACAAACTAAAGCATATGTATACCCATATGAGTACAGCTGTAAACCCTTCCAACCTGCTCTGAACCAGCCAGATGGGACCTGGCTCTGATCTGGAAACCTTCGTAGTTGTACTAATGCAATGCTGTGCTTAAACTTGCGTGCTTTGGCTGGCCCAAGCTGGGAATTTAGAGGTATAGTCAGAGACTATAGTCGTGCAACAACCATACATGATTTGCACTTCAGGTCCCAAAGAGTCTCATGCTTCATCTCTTTGCACAGTTTGCAGCTCCTGATCAGCTGAGGCTCCTCCTTTCAGCTTTCCCTTCTTTAGCTACAGAACAGCAGCAGTGCAGAACCAGCTCACAGAGAGAAACCCTCCAAGAAACTGCAGCAGCCAGGGCAACGGTGGCCTCTTCTGCCCCCTCAGCCCACAAGCTAAAGGCAGTAGGTCAGCCTGGCCTGGGATCCCAAGCAGGCCCCAATGGAAGAAATACTCTTTGAGCTGCAACTCGACCATTAGAGGTGGATCTCATCTTTGTCCTTTAACACGGTGCAGCTGTGTGTTCTGCAGGGAGTAAGACAGGGATGGCTTGGCAGCTCTGTCTCCTATTCTGCACTGAAGCAGCTCATTAAACATAAGGCATGTGAGTCACCCTTTTTTGCTGTGACATTGCTCTGTTCTGCCTCTCGGAGCAAGCTGGTATCAGGCCAGCCTGGAGCATCAGCAAAGCAATGACAAACCTGTGTTCAAGTCTGGCTGCAACCTTGTCTGCTTTCACCAGGAGGTACTTCATAGCCTGTGCAGATAAAGGAGCAGTGTGAAAGGGAACAAGGAGAGAGGGGTTTTTAGCTGAGTCACATAAGCTAGTTTCTAAAACCCAGGTACTCATTCAAGGTACTTTTATGTATTTAGTTATTTTCTGATTACAAACAACATAAGGATCATTTGCAGATTTATACCTTCGTCCAGCAAGCTGAATAATAAATGTTGATGTCTGCCAGTTATCAGAACTGCAACACTTCAGAGTGTGGTATTATTCCGTGGCCTGATGATGGATTTTCTTGATGGTTAAGCCATGGATTTTCACATAGCCTGATTTTTCTCCCTCTCTCTTTTAAAAGTCAAGGCAGCTATTAAACAGATGTGTGGGAGAGGAAAAGACTTTCTGAGTCAACAAAAGAAGTAAATAATCTTGGTGCTGGATTATCATGACAATGGGTTTAGCCTCCAAAAGGAAGTAGGACAATACACCTACAGGGCAAATTTAATCATTTAACACTCATTTCTTTTACCTATTCATCTCAGAACATCCAGATGAGCAGGAAATTCAAGGCCTGCAGATTGCAGAATAGATTAGTAAACAATGGAATTTCACACTCTTCATAAGGCGTGATTGCAAGGCTAGGTCAGATAAAATGCCAGAACTGAAATAGGCTATGCAAAACAACACTAAGACACACTTTCACTACAAATCAATTCAAAATAAGCAACAGAATACTGCCAGCTAGAAAAGTTTTATTTCTTTAACACAGACACAGTCAGGAAAAGTCACCATTCTCAATGAGAAAGGAGAATTGCCAATAAACCTAGCAGTAAACACTCAGCTTTTCGATACGGTTATGGTTCTGAAACAGAAAGCTGAAACTGTTCTGAGTATTAGACACTACAGAGGTAGGCAGGCACTCATGCTTCAGTGGAGCAGCTTTTGGATTTGGGTGACAGTGATGTTTGAATTTGGCTTGCCTGGATTACCTTGGGGTATAAATTCTTCGCTATGAGGAGGTCAGCTGTCCCCAAAATGCCACAAAGGCCCTGAATTTGACTTCTAATGTATTATACCCCAATGACTTTTCTTTGGTACCTGTCTTACTAGTTATGGCTGCAGTTTTTCATGGCCCTAAGGCTCTTTTCTTCATTTGTGGAGGCAAGTTGCTCTGCTCAAAGTTTTACTACTTTGTTTGGACAGTTGATCTTTGATTGTCCAATTTCTGTCTCTGGGACTTGCTGATCTTACAGTGGTGAGAATGGCATGTACATTGCTTAAGAGAATCAGGCAGCTTGAAAGCTGCTCAAGGAGTCCTACTCTTGAGTACCAGCAACAGAGATAACAGCGTGAAGCAGTCAAGTGGACTGGAAAGTGACAATTAGAGTTACACTTGAGATCAGATGGTATACTTCCTAGTAAGAATCATTGGAGAAGAGAGAACCAGCATAATTTTGTGCATTTCCATCTTCAGTCAGCTTTGGTTACACCCAGTGAGTATTGACATTAACTCTTACTCACAGTTTGGAACCGGTTATACACTTGTCAGAAAGGCAAACATCATTACTACCAGTAGATAAATGCCTTTTTCTTTGGACTATATCAGATCTCCTTCCAGGTCTAGACCAGCTGCTGCATTTAGTAGCTACTTTTTTAGAGAAAACGGGACAGGCATTGTTACTCAGTCGTCATAAGAATAGCTGCATGACTTTAAGTAGTGTCATTCACTACCCTCTGTCATTTGGTCTAGCTGTTACTTTATTGTACTACACAGTTTGGTTGATTTATGTTGGCTGTTTGAACCAGTCAGCTCTTATGTTATTTATATGTGACTACTGTAAGTATTATGTTAACCTTATAATTTGCTTTTTAAATAGAAGATGCAGGCTCCCAGATCTTCCTGCCACATCAAGTAGACATGGCTGCTCAGGTGGCTTCTGGGATGGCTTACCTTGAATCTCAGAACTATATCCATCGCGATCTTGCAGCCAGGAACGTCCTTGTTGGTGAACACAGCGTTTACAAAGTGGCAGACTTTGGACTTGCAAGAGTTTTTAAGGTGGGTTGTGAGAGGGTGAGTTGGCTCTGATTAATTCTGGGGAACAAGGTGGAAGACGTCAACTAAAGGATGAACGGTAGCCTCTGAATTGCTGCGTTCAGGCAAAGGCATGCCCAGGAAGAAAAGGACCCCTAGCGTGTTCATTTATATCTTTTACCTGCCTTATCCCATGCAAGGTTAGAAGCTGGCCTGTGCTTTTGTGTCAGTCTAAAGATGGCATCTCAGTGTCTGCTTCCCACTCAGCCACCAAAGAAGAAGCCTGGCAAGCAATACCCTTTGCTGCACAACATTTATCCACAACAGTAATGTCTAGCACATGGAGAGAAATCACAGGAATGATGGCAAAATTATGTTCCTGAGCCTGTAAGGGAAAGGGTATAAAAATGTATTGACAGCTATTGCGTCCTTGTTCACGTCCCCACTGCCTCCATGATGCTTGTGAGTGCAGGCAGTCATCACAAAAGGACCTTATTGCTCTCCATGACTAACAACGGAGTTCATAAGCGAGCTCTCAGAGATTTAATTCTGATGCAATTTCAAGTTCTTTGCCATTGCACTGTTTTTTTTCTCTAGCCCTTGAGGATGTGGAATGCCAAGTAACGCTGACCAAGATCACCCTAAGAGTGAGCTGTGGTTTAGAAATGAGATTTCCTACCTCTGAAAATTATTTGATCAAAGTTGGAAAGATTTGATTTGCCATATTTTATGGATTTCAATATATAATCCATAATTTCTGAGGTCTTATTATTGTTTTTATTGATTTATGTTCTTGCACCGAGAAGGAAAAACAGAGAAAAAAGCCCTCTGCTTCTCATTTGTTTTTTTCCGTTCAAGCAGCAGAAATTGAAGTTCATAAGAGAGTTGGATTTATTACATACTGAAGTATAGAATAATGGCTTGACAATGGCATCAAGGGACTTTGAAAGTACTTTTTGCTTAATTTTGATTCTTCTAGTTATGCATAAGTTCAGATTGCACATTTTTTAACATGAAAAATATATATTTTTAAATGAACGATGCTTACAATGGGTACTTCTCCTCTGTCCTCACTAGAGACTGTAATAATTTACAGGTGTTGACATTTCTTGTTAAAACTGAACTTTACTAAAATACTCTGTCATAGAGTGATCTTGGAAGACTTTCTTAGGAATATTCTGTCTCCTAAGCCAAAGCACTAACATGGTCACATGCAAAGATCCCAAAGGAGTAGGTGTGAAATCTGTATTTCTATATGCATTAATTAGAATAATGAAATAATTTCTTGTTTCTAGAGATAAGTATTATGGTCAAGATGCCAACTGTATCAGCATGTAGACACAAGACACTAACAACCAGTCTTTTAAAAACTATCAGACATTACAGCTGGCAAATGTACATTCTGTATTAAAAAAAATCAAACAAAATCTTGTACACATTTGCCTGGATTTGCCTGTGAAAAACCTGACCAAGGCTTGCATGTGACTGATGTACACTAAATTACATCTAGGAATTAAAGGGACAATAAATGTCCACAAAGTTTGGATGTCTGTGCTATAAAACTTTAAGGACATGATTCTACAAATTTGTAAGTAAATAATTTTTCTTTTTCTATGTGTCATTCATCTTCACTTTACATGAATTAATTGGACCCACTGTAAGTTAATATGTTAATTTGAATCACTTGGAGTTTGTTCTTTGGTCCCCAAAACCTGTTTAAGTGATTGCTATCAAAGTCAATGGCCCTTCAACACCGAAGTAAATCACAGAAGAAAGGTTCTGAAATTCATTAGCTCTTGCTCTTCCCTTCTCTGTTTACTGAAGACCTGATGTGGAGC
>NW_010525466.1:38743-51942 GCF_000687285.1 Phaethon lepturus | reverse complement strand
TTTTAATTTCTAGTGTCAGCAGGAAGCTTACACTGTCACTCCTGACAGACGTTTGAAGTCTTGCAAGCCAGGTCCAGAATTCACAGTAGCAGGTCATAATTAATCACAAGTCACTCCAACACTGTGTGCTCGCTTGAAATGATAAATGCTTTAGAAAAGCCTCCAATGAACGGTAGCATTTCTCAACTGTGAAACTCAATTCAACAATAGACTTTAGAAAGTGCGTGCTTTAATACCATGAAAGGCAAATGCTTGGCTAAAAGTGGATAAGATTAAGCACATGCTTAGCTTAGTCAGGTGCTTAAGTGCTTTGGTGAAGCAGATCTGAAATCAGGCTTGCTTTGTTTTACCCATGACAGGTAGAAAATGAAAACATATATGAAGCCAGGCATGAAACAAAACTCCCAGTGAAATGGACAGCCCCGGAGGCAATCCGCTACAACAAATTCAGCATTAAGTCGGACGTCTGGTCATTTGGAATACTTCTGTTTGAAATAGTCACCTATGGGAAGATGCCTTATGCTGGTAAGTGCTTTTACCTGAAGAATGATGTCTAATGTTTTCTTGCTTTAAGAAGGACAAACAAAAAGGTTGAATGCCTGTACTACAAGCATGTTAAAGGGCTAAAACTGTGAACACAGAAAGAATGCTGTTCAGATGAGCTCCTTTTAGTGGGTCAGACCTTCTGGCTACCCCAGGCTCCCTGGAAGCTTTCCAAAGGCTGGGATTAGCAGCCGTTCAAGCTTCCCCTCACTGGAGTCAACCTGCATTGCACAGGCACCTAAACCAACTGGCTATTTCCCTCCAGCATCAGATCAAAGATGCCAATTCTCGGACTGTAGAAAAACGGAAGGTTTTTCTGTCCCCCCTCCTGCCCTTGGGTTTTTTTTTTTTTAATTTATTTTTTTGAGGAAATCTCATGGAAGGACAGATTATTATGTGTGGAGTGCTGCACAAGGCACTTCAGGAGGATGGTGTCTGAAAAATGAATCAGAGAGTTTCTATCCCCTTCCCTCACATTTGGCTATTGCAGTGGAAAGTCTTCATAAAGAGAAGGATCACAAGAATTAGGAATAAAATGTCACCAACCTAAAAAGTAGATCTAATAGTATGAGAGCAGCTATAATTCCTAGCAGTCTGAGAAATGCTCAAGGAACTGTGGCTGCAGTAACACAAGATATCAGTGAGATGATTGACTGTGACTCATTTTGTGCCAGTGAGGAGAACACAAGGGAAGGACTAAAGCAAAAAAAAGTTATGCTGCATCTGTACAGGCCTGAGGGGTGGTGTGTTCGCCATAAACTACATTTCACAGGGTCCCAAACTGGTATTTCCTGTAAAGGAAAAATTGATTTTGCTTTTTCATTCCCACCCTCACCTCCTGTGAAACTGTTCTTGAGAAAAAACCCAACCAACCACAAAACCAAAGCCAAAAATCCTCAACTCTTTCTTATACAAACTGTAGTTGTGTGCATATGCATACACACACATAAATAAACTATTGTTATAAATGATATGTAACACCATGATTCTTGGTATTTTCTGAAAATATGTTCAGTGTTACCCCTTGGCAAAGGCATAGTTTACCTGAAATTTTACAGTAGAAAATGTCCTTTTGCCAGGGCTATTTGCTTACTTGGTATTACTTTCAGGAGTTCGACCTCAGTAATCAGTTAGGAGTAGAGGTTATGTTGATCCATGGTGGCAGTGGGCAATGTACAGACGAAACACCATTCAGAGATCTAAGGAAAAGAAGTAAAGATTATGCAATTCAAGATTTAAAGAGCAGAAAATTGAAAAGGAGCAGGACTATAGTCTTAATATATAAAGGTATAGCAAAGGAAGGGGAATGGTTCTCCGTGACCCGCGGTGACAGCGCAGGCAGGATGCCACCACATAGCTGCACCAGAGGAACCTTAGGGCTGACGTTAGGGAAAACTTGTTAAATGTGAGGAAAATTCAGCAGCAGGATGGATTTTCTTGGGAGATTTTGAAGTCACTGAGACTAGAGGGATTTAGGAACAATTTAAGCAAAATAAGTGTCAGAAAAAAATTTCAGCAAGCCCAGGTGGCAGAGGGAAAGCCTCACACCCAGACAAACCCGTTTGCTACGCCTCTCAGAGCGGCACAGTCGGGGTGAGGGGGCCGAGAAATGATGGAGGAGGTTTTTAACTGCTGGTTTGGGATCTTCCGGTGACTCCTGCGGGCTGTTGCCGTTGAAGGGGGCCTGCTGAGGCCAGCTCTGCCCCCGGCGTGCGCGTGTACCTCGCGGGGGGGCATCCCGCGGCCTGGCCTCAGTAAGGGACAGGGACCCGCGGCGTCACTACGCAGACCCCGAGTAGCCTGACGAACCCCTTTGGGCCTGCAGGTATGCCGGGACACCAGGTGATCCAGATGCTGGACCAGGGGTACAGACTGCCCCGGCCGGAGGCCTGCCCAGAGCCGCTCTACCAGCTGATGCTGCAGTGCTGGGGCGCGGAGGCGGGCGGGCGGCCCACCTTCCGGGCCCTCTGCGGGCAGCTGGAGTGCTACTTCGAGACCAACACTTCTTCCTACGCCCATGCCCAGGCCGTGGTGACATGAAGCCCTGGGTGGGAGCTGAGGGACAGACGCCAGCAAACATGGCTGACGGGGGTGTGTGTGTGCTGTGAAACCAGCCTAACCTCAGACGTGGAGGTTATTAGGGGGTGCTGAGGAATTCTGGTACGTTTTCATCCCCGCGCCGATACTCAAAGACACTGAAAAATTTTTGCTGCTGGCAAGCGTTCTGCAAGACTGAGCATCAGGAAGCTGGAGGGGTGGGGGCTTCTAAAAAATAAAATGTCTTCTATTTATTTTTTAAACAACAGATGGCAAGAATGAGCAAATGAAAAGAGTGTTATTCAGTAACCATTGTAGCGTTTTGCCATTTCTTTATTGGAATAAACATTTGCTGCTCCTTAGATTTTTGATTCCTACCAGGTTGTTCCCGTGAAGGAGTGTGATGGCTCTGCACAGCAGGATCTGTGCTTCCAGGGTCCTCTCATTGTAAAAAAAAAAAAAGTAATCCCGTGACCGTGATGATGGCAGAATCCAGATTAATTGTCTTGCTTAGACTTGAAGTATATGTGCTTTTGCTGTATCAGAAAATAAAACAGATGTTCATGGGAAAAAGGGAATTATTTTGTTCTCTGGATGCAAACAGTGATCTTTTTTAGTTTGTCTGCTGTTCCTCTTTTACATGAATAAACACATTTATTATTAGACTCTTGGAGCTGTTTTTTCTTAATGTTGTTAAATAGTGCATGGAACTGATGAGTTACTGTCCATTGAAGTGTAAGGGTTTGGTTTATAGTTCTTAATTTTAGGAATATTGGAGGCAAAGATATTTCAACATGAACTCGAGGTTGCCTTAGCCTTTTAGAGCGACACCCTTTCCTATCCTGCTGCCCAAATCACAGACCCTCTCCAAGAAGACAAGGCCCAGGGCAGGTCTAGGTATTTTGCCGAGGAACTGACACTCCATGCTTCCATCTTCTCCAGATGTAACTTTAATATAGGAGATTTAAATAATAGATCATCCATTTTATTTTGTTCCATAGGGAAATGGAGCCCAGGTGATGCTGCTAACAGTCTTTACAGCTATAGATTTTATATTTTTTTTCCAGTTTTTCTAATTAACTACAATATCAGTTCTGTTAAAATCTGATATCACTGTGACAGTTTTATGTTCTCAGTTGTGAGGCTTAGAGAACCAAGTTCCAATTATTTACTTATGATTCATCAGTTAATTATTTAACAACATAATCCAGGAATTAAGATCTGTACTGTGTTAACATAGTGTGAGCTCAGTATAAGTGTGCTACCATTTTCCTCTAATATCAAGAAAGGGTATAAATAAATGAAAAGATTCATTACTTTACAGGCTAGGCGGTTTTTATTACACCTTTTTCATTTTATTTTCTTCTCTTTATACTCGAAATCCATTCATCTCAGAGCCTTGCTTCTAATTTTTAATTTCCTTTTCCCCTCCTCTACTTTTGGAAGCCAGCACACCTGTTTTTTTTCTTTCATACACATCTTTTATGTACTCGCTATTCAAAAGTCCTTTCCTTATTTATTGTTTTTCTCCTCTTTCTATCTTACTAGACTTAGAGTATTTCTAGCATTCTGTCTCCGTTCACCTTCATTTTCCATGCAGTGTTTCTCCCTACTAGCCCTCTTTATACTAATTACATTTGTAAGGCACAATACAGCGATAATTAGTTGTCAGGGAATCCATGCGATTTTGGAAAGTAATCTTTCACTCTGAAAGAAGAGGTGAAAGGGCTTTGCCAAACCCATCCCGGTAAGAATTGGCATGGAAAGAACTGGGAGACTCCCAGGCAAAGTCTCCTGCTGTCCTCCATCCATGTTTGTTTTGAGACTCATGCTAGCTGCTGGCTCATGGCCCCCAAAAGGTGTTATTTCTGATTATCAGACCTTCATCCAGGCATCTCTCATCTGCCTAGGAAAACTGTGTTTAACACTGTTATAGTATGAAGTTAGCAAATCCCACAGAGTAAGTTTACGTAAAGAGAATAAGAATGTTTTTATTTGGAAAGATCTCTGCATCAGACTTGCAATCTCGATGTTCAAGCACTATTTCTAACATGATTTTTCAGACTGAAAACATTAAGAATGCTGCGAATAAAAGCTGACTTCGCCCAACTCAAAAAAACTGTTGATAGAAGAAACATAATCTTAAAAAGCACAGATGTGTGCAGTTCACAGGAGATAAGCTGCCAGGAAAAAAAAAATCGACAGCAGGGAAATAGCAGATTATTCGGAATTCCACATTATACCAACTGGTCCAAGCTGCTCTGTGCTGGCCTCTGCCCTCGGGTGCAAGTCAGCAGGATCTTGTAGGACTCCACTGAAGCGACACCAGTAATTCTGAAGAAAGCACACCTGTACAATAAATACCTTCCTAAACCAACACATAGAGAATGGAAGGTCTGTTCACGTAGCTGAGTACTTTGTCTCCTTGATTTCTCCTATAGTCAAAGGAGAGAGAGAGGCTCCTTGAGATGGTGTACCAAAATTTCATTTCACCTCTGAAGCATCCCTGACAAGCTTCTCTCTCTTCGCTGCTGTAAAGGCATCCAGGAGAAATGAGGCTCTTTGCTGAGGGGTGTGTGTAATAACCCACATGTTGCAAACTGAAATTAGCTGTTTCAAGCTCCCTCTGCCAAGTGTGGCCTCATGACCCACCTGTAGCTGAGAGGAGCAGAAGCTGCAAGTGAGCTGCACCCTGCTGAGCTGTGTGAGGAGCGGGCGCCCGCGTGTGATGGCCTCCGGGTACCTGCTGCTGCCGGCAGGTGTGTTCCCCTGCTGCTGCATCCTGCCATTTTATCTCTTCTGCTTTCTCTCTGCGTGCTTGCAGAGCCACAGCTCGTTAGCGAAGTTGGGGTCTGCCAGCTGCCTCTAGAGCGTGCTGGCCCAGGGTGGGAGCCGAGCAGCAGTGCTGGCTGAAGGCAGGAGGTGGGTTCACTTTGGTGAGTCTCATTATAGGCCTTGCACCAAAGAAATTAGTTTATTTTGTATTCATCTTAGAGGCAGCCTGTGCATATTTGGCCTCCCCAAGGCGATGTACTGTAGGTGAAGAGGCGCAGTCTCTCTTAATCCTGAACACCATCTCCACCCCATCGCTGTGTGTCCAGCGACCGGTGCACGGTCTTAGCAGAAGTGGAAAGCAAGGAAAGGCAGGAAGGCAGGTACGTTATGGGTCCAGGATGTTCATTTTTCTCTTGTACTGGGTTGCTCTGAGAAAGTCTGGTGGCTGGTAGAGCCCCTTTGCCACTATCAACAATCCAGCTGAGGCCAAGCCTGGAACCCACAGATGCTGCTATGGTTCCTCTTTCTGGTTTAAATCCATGCGCTTACACTTGCTCCCTTATTTTTCCTGTCCATAAACTGCTGCTATACCAGTGAAATGCTGTCATTCTAATATGAGCTCTAATTTTGGATCTCTTTTTTCCCTGAGCTGGCAGGGGAACAAAGGAGAGAAAAATCACCGATGCAATGGAATCAGCAAGGCTCTGGAAATAAAGAGTAATATGGAAAATTAATAATTTGTTTCCAGCTTTTTCTCTCCATATTTTTTTTTTTAGTGAAATGGTTCCATTACCAAGAAAGACTGGAGGAAGAAGGCAGCAAAGGGTGATAAAACTTTGCAGAGTTCAATTTGCTTACAGGCAATGCAACAAACAAAACTATGCCTTTCCAAGTACAATTTCATTTTATAATAATTTTATTTATATGTCAGATAATTATAGTCAAAAGTCTTTGCTATGACTTGATTTAAATTAAACGTCAAGGCTATAATTTCCAGTTATAGTGCAAGGTGAGATGGCTTTAACTTTTCTCATTTTATTCTTGAGGCCTTTTATGTTCAAGGTTCTGCTAGAGCTATCTATTGCACTTGTTTTTACCTGATGGGTCATGGAGGGAAAATAATGGATTCAGTTATGAGAAACAGTAATAGACTTTTTTGAACTGACATAAATTTCTATGTTTAGATAGAATAAAAGCATCAGGAAGAGATAAGTTGAGTTTTCTACAATAGACTGGTCTTTGTGAAATTCACTTCACATAAATTGTACTGAGATGTCTTTTGTGTAATGTTTTATTTATGTAATTCAGTTATTCTTTGAGAATTAAATCATTTTATGTGGTCTTACAAAAGATGACTTTAAAATGTCCAACCAGAAAGAACAAACCTCTATTTTTCTTAAACTTTCCATTCTTCAGGAAGTTATGGGGCAATGCAATTGAACTGTAAGTATTAGGGAGTCCCTAGTGTTTATTTTTAACTCCTACTGGAGAACCTTTATCACCTAATCTGCATTCAAGAACATATATAGGGATACTAAACCTGTGATAAGGCAACAGGGGACCTTCTGTCACTACTTTCCTTTTTTTGGCTAATGTATCTCATACTTGCTCTCCGAATGACTTGGCTATGAGCAGCAATTTTCTTTGTGTAGATTTGTAACTTACAGTGTGCAAGGAACTGAACCAGCAGAGTGCATTATTTTATTGTGTTTCAGACTCAACAAACTGTCGGTGCATGGAAACGGAGCATGTGACTCATTCAAGTGATTGCTCCTTATGCTCTCCTATGTGCTTCTGTTTCACTCCTTTAAAACGTGCTGCAGTATCACGTCCAGTCAGTGCTCCCACGGCCATTGCGACTCACTGGTCAGTTATTTGTGGTGTGTGGATTTTTACCTTGGAGCAGGTAAAAATGGTGCACGTAAGAGTTGTGTTTCTGTGCTCACAGACGTACAGATGTGTGGTATATTTTTATGGAAAGCTGTGTGGCTTTCCAGCAACATCTGGGCCAGATGTGTTCTCCAGACTCCTGCCTCAGTCACCTGTTGCAAATGTTTGCTTGGAAGAACTCTGTGTGTGCTCAAAAAAAAAAAAAAAACAACTGAACTGGGGTCTATGAAAAAGACTTCATTCTATCCACGTTTACTATTAACAGGTCCATGCAATTTTTTTATTTTTTCAGTCCAAGGTTTTTCAGGAATAACTAATATAAAAGAAAAAAATCAATATGAGAAATGACATGTATAAACAAGCTGGGGATATCACTGAAAAGTACTTTGGCATTTTAATCTTTCACATCTACATTGTGCTGAAGAATTCAGTCCTTATTTTGGTACAGAGAAAATTAAAATGTACATTTAAAACATTCAGTATTCTAGAAATGAATTTTAGCCAATTCCTGGATCTAAATATCACTAGAATTGAAAAACATGATAGAAATTGTACATTGGTTCCCATCACTATTTTCAACAAAATAAATTCTGCTAAAATTAGGCAGATATTTGAGCAGACAAGTATACAACAACTTCTTTATTTCTTCCCCTGCGCCCCAGTTTTTTACCTATATTATTACAGGAGGTTAGAGCTCCCACAGAGTAAAAAGACTTTTTAGTTGTGCTGAGAGATATGAGTTTTTTTCTGTTCTTTTTCTAAAGTAAAAAAGTTCAGCCTTGAAGATTATTCCCAAAACTACACTTAAAAAATAACAAAAGAAATGCAAGAAGTGTTTATCATACTTTTACCATTGTTCATGTCTTTAGAAAACACAGTGGTAAAACATTTCAAAGCAAAGAGAAAGTTGCTGCTGAACTTATAAAAAACACTCTTTGGATAAGCTGGCTGTGCTATTTACCCTATTAAAGAAAAGAAATCACACTGCATTCTTTTCTCTGATTACTTTGACATAAATTCTGAGTATACTGATTGGACTTCTGTGTTTTAATATACTAGAGAATTCAAATACATATACAGCAATATCAAAACAGTTTTTATTTCCTTTTTATTTTCTGTCTCTGTGACTGGACAGTTATATCTCTGCTTAGAAGCATATCTAAATATGCTAAAGTTTTTGTTGTTGGTCATGTATGGTTTTCAGCATTGTTTTTTCTCGCACTATTTTTTTCTGTTCTTGATATTTTTAAAAAAATTACTCTGATGTTTTTATACTATTGATTAGCTTATTTACATTTGCAAAGAGCAAAATGTGTTCATATTCCAAGGTGCTCCATTATTCTGCCAAATATTTAAAATTACCAAAAATAGAACACAATGTATTCAGTGGGTTTTTTTTCCTATGAGGCAGCTTCTTATAAACAAATACCTGTCCATTCTTTGCCATCACCTGCATGTCAGTTCCACATCTCTCTCAGAAGCCAGAATAATGAAAACTGAACTTGCATGTTCTTCTAGAACTCCTTGGTGCTGGGTTACTTTACACCAAAATCAAAAGTTTCAAAAATGTATGTTTCACTGTTCCTTTTACCTCATCTTCTAAATGTAGGCAGTAGTTCTCCAAAGTCAGCAGTCTCACCTGTAGCCACACTCTTATCACAACACTTCAATAATAACCGTCTCTCTTCTTCCAGTTGTTCCACTATCAATGTTGCCTGTCTCCTTAGCAAGCTGGCTCTCATCCACACTCTCATCTCTGCCAGATACTAGATCAGTTATGGAAAGAAAGGCATGCAGTAACAAGTTAAAAGCCCACAGGTCTTCTCTGATTTATTTAACTGTTGCTCTGGCACACACACATATACATTGAATTAAGATAATAAGGTAGACTCCTATTGCAGTTGACAGACTGCCTTTGGAGTTAATGAGAAATGACTCAATACAAATCTTTCGGACCCCTCAACTATGAATGAATAATATTACTATAGTCAGATTAATAAGGTACTAGAATTTGGAAGAAATGCAGTATGAGAGCTGCTACATCACGAACTTCACAACAGTCTTCCCTGAAAGAGAAACACAGGCCTGTTTCTGTAGAAAGGGGTGGTGGGAAGAGAAATTCATTGATTGTAGGGCACAAGAGATTGTGATGGTTCCCTAAATTCCTGACATCAGGGTCTTAATATTGATCTGGCATTTTCCTGTGAGACTGGAAACAGAAAAAACACTAGACTTTTAGTGGAGGGCAAATCAGTGGCACAGGGCATGACTATAGTCTAAGGGGTTAGCAAAGTATAAATCTGCAACCGTGGCCGGGTTGGAGGACAGGCTGGTGTGCTCTTTTTCTACCTGTACTGTGGCTACATGAGGGTCGGGCAGGCGGGCAGTCTGCCGCAAAAAGCAAATACACATCAGAGACGAAAACTGAGAGGAAATTTCACCACTATCAGGCACCTTTAAGAAAGCCTCTGCCTTTTGCTTACAATCCTATAAAGCAAACACTGATGACCAACATTAGGTATTTGTTTGCACGCTGTGGGTGCGTCCCAGGCCGTCCAGCTGGGGTAGCTGCTGTCATCTGGCTATGGCCATTTGAAAACAGCAGGTCCTAATCGGGATGGTTCTGACTTCTGATGTGGATGACAACTCTGATTTCCGAAATGCCGCTGTTGGGCATTGGAGCTCACACACAACCAAAGGCTATGTTCTTGCCTTGGAAATTCTGCAGGGAAAGGCTTTGTTTTGGCAAGTGTTTATACCCCACTCAGCTCCTTTCTCATGACCTTTGAGACATTTTACAAAATTCCAGGTTGCAACGTCAGAAGGCCCATTCCTAGCGCCATTGACTTTCTGCTGTATTAGCAGAAGTAGATGAAGGACTTGGGTAAGTTAACACAGTTTCTCAGGAGAGTATAACCAGAAGAGATGAGGAAGGAAGCAGAGAGTTCAGAGGAATAAATGAATTGTTTTTTTTGACCAGTTATCCATTTACATCTTTAGGTTTGTATGGATGTTTCATGTTACCCTTTCCACTTACAAGTTTACTAAGCTTCTTTTGGACGCACAGAAAAACCTAGTCCTAATCAAAGCCATTACTAACGTCTAGAACATTCTAGCTAATTTTAATTCAGCTTGTCAAGGGTAACTTTTAGTGTCAAACTGACTGAATTAGCCAAAAGTTGGAAGCATTCCTATGTCAAGCTCATTTCCCGTCGTGCTTGTAGCTTTAGCCCTGTAAGCTCGGTAAAGCCACAGATCAGTATGTAGGGTCAGTGGTAGGATGAAACAGCTTCAGGGTGATCCCGTAGCTCTCCCCATCCTGGCACCACAGTGGTACATGGTCGTATTACTGCATGTCTGACTCCTGAAAACACTTACCTGCTCCACTTCAGGAGCATGCACTGTAGCTATGATTTTCCTCTCATCAGTTGTCACGTTAATAAAGGCAGTGTATTTGCTAACCCCTGCCTCATACAGTGGTAAGAGATTTCACTTTAGTTGTGGTTTCTGGAGATCTGGTAAGTGCATATCACATCCCTCTTATAGGTCCCAAAGCTCTAAAATAATTTTGTGAAGTTTTCCTAATTCACCCTTGAGATATGGCTCCAGCAATCAATTATCATGTGAAACGATTCTTAAGAGATAAAACATCCAGAGTATTAGGGAATAATCATAATTTATTTCCTTCATTCTTCGTATAACTAAATTATGAGTTATAATGAGATACTACACAAGATTTATTTAGGATGGATTTTGGAAGTTTATTGCGGGAAACATACTTAAAGTTATAAATTGTTTATTACATTGGCTCTTCTTTAGCCTGTTCTGTGGAATAACTGTATTCTCAACAGTGAATTCTTAACGTACTTTACAGCAACACAATTTAAATATAGTGCAAGTGTCAAATATTGATTTGAAGTTAACTTATGGCTGATATCTAAATCATAATGGCACTGTTTCTTAAGGCTAAAAGCATCTGACCCCTTACTTTGTTCTCTTCTATATTTTATGAGTAAAATTAAACTTTTGTCCTGCTAAAATTAAAATTTACCATTGCGCATTCTCAACATGAATACATTTCTGTGGCTATGAAGGCAGTTAAGAAACCTTCCGGTACTTCAAAAAGGCTTTTTGAAATTAGGAAATAGCAATTTTCTTTATGGTATTTCCATGCTTCAGGCAAAGGTGTGTCTTCAATCTGTGTGGATATAACAGAGCAAGCTTAACATGACAAGATAGTTAGGGTGCCACTACCAAATAATTGTAGGAAAGTAGAATCTATTACTAACCTCACAGAGAAAGCTGGAAAAATATATCATGGAGTTAGTCTCTGCAGTTTTGTGATGTTTTGGTCTCACTGTTGGCAACACCTGCACTAGCTGGTAAAGTTATATCAGGTAGGCTAGCATAAGTTTCAACAACTGTAAGGAAGGTACATTATTCTCTGTAATTTTGAGAAAATGATAAGGAAAAGGCTAAATCAGGCAGTCATCCAAGTTCAGTGTTTTGTTTTCAAAAGTGAAAGGTGAAAGTTTAATAAATAGTCTCCTGAGCAGCATTTTGAGCTAGCTTTTACAATGTCTTTTGTTTCTTACCCACCATAGGTAACGCAGAGCTCAGCACACAGCAAACGTTCAGCTGAAAGCTTTTACCCTGAGTTACGGCAGAGGCACTGTTACGGGGCTCACTTAATAGATTAGGAATGGCCCGTACAAACTGCAGACCTACTTCTGATTTGCAGTGTAACACACTGAATAATAATTTATCTGCCTTAAGTGGATGAAGATGAAGTGAAAAGACAGGCAAAGAGGGAGAATGCCTATGGGGATGAAGTCTAAAGACCAGCACTGCAGTCAAGAACATATGAAAGCTAAATACCTGGCGTCTTCCTCTGGATGTTTCCAAGATAATGAGGCTAAAAGGCTGTGTCTCCTTGTGACACCACGTAAGTCCAGTAGGATTTAGATTCCCCCTGGGCCTCCCCTGCCCTTTTCTATTGCTCTGTGTTTCAGCTTAAAGAAGGGACGCTCCAGCAGTCCTGCAGCCCTTGCAGGTTATATTTTTTTTTTTTTTTTTTTTGAGTGGGAGTGATCTTTGTTTGTGTGTAGTTTGGTTTTGCTTTGGGGTTTTTTGTTGTTTTTAAATTTGCTTCAGCAAAGACGTAAATGGTTTAAATTACAGAACAGCTTGGGAGGCAATGTAAGGACCCTGGGTGGAGACCCCTGCATGGTCAAACTCCCACTTTGCCCCTTATTTCACTAAAACATTTTTCAGCTACGATGCTAAGCACCATATTGACAAGCAGGTGTTTGCTGAACCTGATTTTACCTGCTGTGATTCTTGTAGCTGTTATTGGAAAGCCCTGTTAGTCTTGAACTTGAATTCAAGCTTTAGCATTTCTGAGAGAAGAATTTCCTTTCCCGTCTTTCCAGACAGGGGGAACGATGGAGAACAAACACTGGATGCAGAGGCAGATACTTATTATCATTTGCTTATTTGACTCCTCCTCCCCCTCCTTCATGGAAGCTTACTGAAGTCCAGGAAAAAAGTAGAGCAGAAACACACTGGAATAAATTATTCAAGGATGTTGCTGTTTCTAAGAAGAAGCCAGGAAGAGTCTGCATATAAAATGTTAACATGACATTTTTGAATTGTGATGGGTGGGTTGGGAGAAGAAAGCTTAAGAATGAGCAGAACGCTGTTTTGAGGAAACAGAGATGTTTTTTTAAACTACAGATAAGCCTGCTTTATCACTGAGTTGCACGTGGGCTTCCAGTGGTTATGGGTTTGGGAAAAAGGGAGGTGGGGATGGAAGAAGGGTTATTAAAATCTTAGACAGTCTTGTCAACAGGTTACAAAAGATCTATTCAGTGTTGCTATGGGAAATCAGAGAGAGGGTCAGGGTCAGGGTCAGGGTCAGAGTCTGGCTGGTTTCTTTGCTATTCCACTACTTT
>NW_010525466.1:22366-38712 GCF_000687285.1 Phaethon lepturus | reverse complement strand
TTTCCCTACTTAAAATGTTGAAAAACGCTTTTGCTTCTGATTGACAATTTGGAATCTTAACTTGGCTGTGATCTGCCTGATTTCCCTGGAGACTCCTAAGTACAAAAAGTGCAAAGAAGGTATAACTTTTCATTTAACTTCAGTAGATAGTAACAATACAAGGACACCAAATTCCCTCATCTGATAGAGCATTTTTTCAATTGGGAAGCCCCACGGCAATGTCAGATGCCCTCTACTTAATGATATCCCTGTATCTTAGAACTAAAATACAATTTCAGACAGACTGAAGACAGGTTTCTAGGTGAATAAAACATTTCCCAGGGCTAGAGACAGCGAACAATGTCTTATGTTGAATGGAGCAACTATGTAGAATTTATGAATTTGTCACCATGTTTTTTGGCTTTGTCTCTTTAGTTCAGTGTTTCAAATCTTTGACTCCTATGATTTAGCCCTATGGCCTTTCTCTTTTCTCCCATAGGTGATTTAAGGTTTCTTTTCCTAATGCACAGTTTTCTGCAAAAGCAAGGTCTGCTGCCTATGTAGAAGCTAGGGATAAAAGTGATGCTCACAAAAGGCTAGCCTACAGAAGCAGATTTCCTTCTTCTCTTTTTCTTTCTATATGTAATTTGTATATAGTGCTATTTCCTTTCCCAGCTGAATTTCTTTCTTTACTGTTTTTTTCCCTCTTGGGCTGATATTTTTGCTCCTCTCTGTCCTGCAGTGTATGATTTAGCTGTTATCTGCTCGCTGCTCCTTTTTCCCCAGATATACAATACCAATAAAATTTGAGTCAAATTTTTAACAGATGAATACATTTGAAATAATGCAAAGTGATCCTGCCCGCTTTGCCCAGGCAGCACAGGAAAATAACACCATTGCATAGTTAGCCAAAGGTAAGGATCAGAACTATGTCTCTGGGTTTTCATCAGAGGCCCCTAAGATGGAAGTACCTTGTACGGTGTAGATCTGTTTCAGCTCCCTCTCGTTACCGAGTGCGTGGCAGAAATGCCTGGGTTAATGCTTCAAAAAAATCCCAAAAAAGGAGACTTATGACTTCTAGGCCTGCTCACAGTACGGAGGGGCAAGTGTGGGGCACGGAGAACAGCAGCCAGGCATTCCCCTGCAGACCAGGTCCCCACTCCCGCTTAGGCAGGCCCACCATCTCCTGTGAAAGCAAACACCCTTGTTTGGGGGTGAAGGGTTATTCATTCAAAGGAAACCAAGGGCTACATCTGCCAGCCCACATAATTCTGAGCAGAGGAGTGTTCTCTGGTGTTTACTGCTTGTCTTTGTAACAGATTAGAAGATACTATTCAGGCTGTGTATTTGTTTTCCATGCAGTTTTGTTTCTTTCATAACCTCCGAGGTAAGGGCTTCCGCAGGCATCCACACACGCCGGTGACGGCTGAGAGCACGGCTCAGCGGGTCACGCTGGCACGACGTAGCATTTGCTGTGCAGCTTCGTGCCAAAACTCTGCTGCCAGCGTGCTCCAACTGTTCACTCTCCATTTTCGTCTTGGCTCAAGGAACAGCCACCTCCTGCCATGTCTGCTGCTACAGAGCAGAAACTAGATTCTCACCACCATCACAGCTCACCAGCCAACTCCTACTACTTCTACCGACTGCAGAACGGGCATGAGCAGTCACATTTATTCAGTGCGCTTGCTTCCCACATGTTAACCCAGACGTGCCTTTGGCTTGCCAGTCACTTGCTCCTGTGCCGCTAGAATAATGCATGTAACACTCCTCTGTCTTTTGGATGGAGGTAAGACTGACTAGATCTCGCCTGTAAACCATGTGCTTGGCTTGACAAGCCAGAAGGCTTCATTCTCTGAATTAAAAATGCCAAGTCAAAGCGCTAAGACCAAATTCCCTTTGCACACTAAGTTTGGTGTGATGCTTGGAGGTGGTGGGCTGAGTAGCCGTGTGGGAAATCTGTGAGAGGCTTCAGGCTTTTCCTTCTGCAAGGATTGGGTGAGAAGGAAAGTGCAGCTCTAACGTGCTGAGTCTTCGGCATGAGCGAGCCAGGCAAAGCAGCAAATGATTTTTCACTCCCAGCTGCTGGTTGATTGATGGGAACTGAGTTGGTGATAACTCTGGAGGGAGATGTTTGCCCTGTCTTCCATCTGGAGCTGCTGTGTTATGACTCACAGAGATGGCTATTGAACAGCCTGGGCTGGCAGACCTTCTCTGGCAAGTTAGGCTGGAGGCTGGGGAAATAAGCAAGTTACACCAGGGGTGCTTGGAGTGAACGGAGTTTGATGTATCTAATGCTGATAGCTTTCATAAAAACACAAAGTGCTGGGAAATTGTGGAGAGTAAAAGGAAAACAGAGTGTCTCTCTGTCTTTAAGACAAGGAAACAATTACAGATGGCATGTTCCATCTCAAAACAGTTGCTTCCTCAGGGCTATATTCTGCCCTTGGATCTGTTTGATGCATCACTGTAAAATGCTTTTATTTAGCATGCACCCTTACACGCCAGCTGCCAGAGTTTAAATTACAGCCAGAGACCACCTTGTCTTTCCTTGAGCCCGCTGCCCTTCTGTGCCTTTGACTTACCGTAAGATTCTGAACCACATGGGTCATTTCAATACAACATGTGAAACAAATGGAGATGTTGATGCTGCTATGATCTAAACATGAAATTCTTTAAATGGCTTTCATTGATGGGCATAAAGTAGTGTTTCTTCATCTGCAGCAGGTGTAATAACTTGCTTCATTTTTTGTGGCCCGGGAAAAACATAAAGCTCTCAAGAGAATTCAGGAAAAACTGAAGTATAGACATGAATTGTGCTATGTGGTAGAAGGAAAAGGGATATCACATGCTGGGAATCACAACTGAGAGGTGATATCTGGGGCGGATATGCATGTTTCAAAGTATTTGGAAAACACCACTCAGTTTCTATGGCTTTCCAACTATACTGACAAAAAACCAGTGTTTCCAAATCATGTAATATTGAAGAAAATACTAGGAGAGTTACCCAGAGCATAGCACCTTTATGCTTAAAATATACTGAAACTGGTCTACATACAGAATTTCTACTGCAGTTCTGAGTAGAAAAACAGAAGAAAAAGATCTTTTAACCCACAGAGATAAATCCCCACATGTAGGCTGTTGAGGATGCGAGATCAGACTAAAATAACTCTTCAGTTGTTTCAGTTCTGAGCAAAGTATCCATCCATATAATATTAAAAGAAAAACAAAATTGTTTTTTATTATTTTAGCCAAAGGTGGAGTTTGTTTGTTTGTGGGGTTTTGTTTTGATTTTTTGTTTGTTTTTTGTTTGTTTGTTTTTACTTTTTAACCTGCAAATGGCTGAAATAATAACAAATTTCACAATGTTTTCTATGCTAAAGGAATTTCACTTTCTGTAATGATTGCATTTACTGTTCAATAGGTTCAATATATACCTAAATAGCACTGGAAAAATAATTTTCCTTTTTAAATTTTCTATAAACCTTTAATTATTTTTCTTTTTAACTCAATTTTTCAATTCAAAGTCCTATTTTACTGCCTCTTATTTTTTCTTTCCTTCACTTATAATTTAGAATATGGTTCAAATATCTAATTTTATGTAGTCATTCAGACCAGACAAATATATGCAAATCCACTTCTTTTGTATCTGATTTTCTTTGTAACATTTCATATGAGTTACCTTTTTATGAAAAAAAGGTCTTCTTGAGAAAAACACTCGCAGTATATCTAATTTTCACTTCATGGAATAGAATAGCCCTTAAAAATATAAATAAATGAAAGACCATATATTAGAGGCAAAGGAAGTGCTTAACTGAAAGCTCTTCTAATCGAAAGGTTTATAACCTTTGTTATCTATCCAGAAGTCCCACCTCCAAGCTCTTTTGCATTCAAAGCAAAGTGCCTAGTGTACGGACAAGAAACATGCTGAGGGAAATGATTGCTGCTCATTTCTTGTCTCTTTAATGTTGTTGGAATTCCTTAACTGGCTGTGCATTATTCTGTCCTTCACGGTGTCCTTGAATAAACATAAAATGCCATTTTCTCATCTATGGTAGGCACAAGTTTGCTGAGCAGTTTGTAGATAAACCTGAAGAGTTTAGTAGTGTTCTCGAGACTCTCTCAAGTAACTTCTTCCTTCCTCCAGTTGCAGCTACTTGGCTGGCTGGTAACACTCATAGATTTTTAAATATTTTAAATACTCTATGTTAACCTTTGAAGACATTTTCTGTATAATCTGAAGAAGTAATCTGTGCAATTTTTTAACAGATATATTAGGATAAAGAGGAATTCAAAACACTATTTTCCTTTATAGTCCCTTCCTTTTTCTCCAAATGATTAAGGTAGAAAAGTTATCATGACTGAAAAGACTATCTATGCAAAGCAATGTTTATCCTTGTCCAGTGTAAAAATATGATGTTAGATGCTGTTTGTACCTAATACTTAGGTAAGAGACCTGTTCAAAATTTCTTGATACCCGTACACACACAAAATTGAAATAAATGTTACCATGAAAAAGACACCAGAAAATATTAGTTCTGATATTTTTCCATTCTTTAATTAATCTTATCAGAGGAATTTTAAAAATGTGCATCCAAATAAAAATAGTTTGTCTTAAAATGTCAATATGGCTTGTTAATGATATAGTGAGACACTGAGTCTAAATTCTCTTCAGATGTTAAAATATTTTCTTTCACTAGAAATAGAAACATCTTTCACTTCTATTTATGCTAACAATTTTGGAATTTGCTCTGAACAAAGAAACCACTTCTGCATTTCATTTTAATTATAAGACAAATGGAAAATCTTAAAACCTCCATAGAATGAGCATGCCATTTTCTTTTAAACAACTTGATTCACACAGCTAGTCTCTAAGAGATTTTCCGACTCCCATAAAGAAACTAGAGCAGTGAAGAGAATGTTTAGACACCTGAAAATCACATTTTCATATTATTAGAATGTCAGCACTGTTTGATATGGCAGTCAAAAGAATTATCTATAACATATGAAACCCGTGAACTACCAAATATCATATTGCTTTAGGGCCATGAATAATCTATGGGTTTATGGAATTCCAATGGTGTATGGAATGACAAAGATGGCATTCCAATTAATTCTAATTTTAAAAAGTAATGCCATTATAATTATGATTAAAGATTTATAAATTACTCAACAAAACTGGATAGTTAACCTGAAAATACAGAAACAATAACAGATAAATTCCACATTAACTTACTGTTAAAACCTGTTGAAACTTTCATTAAGTAAAAAAAAAGAAACTGAATGTAGTATTTAATTTTCCCAAAAAGAAATATGCCTTAGTTGTCAACTTCTAAAGACTGTAAAAGAAAAATACTGAAACCAATGTTGAAATGAAGTATTACTCAATATAAAAAAAGAGGGATAAGATTTTTGACAGAAAGTGTGCAATATATTGACTTTTTACCATAATTTGTTTTCTATTAAAAAAACCCAAACAATTAATTGAAACAGGCACACATTTATAATGTATGTTGCTGAGGATATATTTGTATTTTGCTCCTTACTTTTCAGCCAGGAATACTTACGAACAAGCTAAGATACCGCTTGGACTTAATCACATCTTTAGTTAGTCATCTAGTTTGGAAGGAGAATTCACTGGTTATAAGTTGTTTGTAGTGATACTTCTAATGTATCATGTTGGAAACTAAAATTATTTTGCCCAGCCTCTGCGAGTATTTTGACAAAAATTCACCCAAAGTAGTGAATTTGGTACCTCTTTAACCGTTTGGTTTTGAAGTGCTGAGGGAACTTTTTCAAGTATTTTTAAAAGGATATAAAGCCGCACCTACAGTTTGTTTTAGGGTTTTGTTATTAGATGTAGACTGAAGTGCATACGCAAAGTGGGATAAAATCTGTGGATGCAGACCGTGCTTTTTATTATACCAGCTTATATACTGGGAAAAGACAGACAGAATTTGGATTTAGAGACTTTCTAAATGGCTTGAGAAAGGGCTTCTGTCCTTTGTCTCTTTTTCTACATCTACGATCATTCTAAGTATTCCATCAATAAAACCTTATTTGCCCACGTCTAAACACTACCTGTTCCAGAGCGGTCAAAACCCACTACAGCTGGACTAGCACGAAACAACGCAAAATCTTACGATACACACCATTATAGCCACATTCACATTGCATGACACCTCCAGGCATAAACCCTGGGTTTAAATGTTGGATAACTTCTCATGTACTTGTTTCAAACCTATTCTAGGTTTGAAAAGGCTTTCTTATCTCTGTTATTCAAGGCTTTCTTATCTCTTGGTCCCTTTTTGGATTAATATAAAGGAGCTCAGGCTGACGCCAGAACAGAGAGGGCTGGGCTGCAGTGCCTAGCTCTGGTTGCAATCCCACACGCCAGAGCATGGACTTCAGATTCTGGCTGAACACACAGTATGTGCACAGTTTTGCCAGTTCTTCTCTTATCGAGGACAAAGTCTGCAAAAGAAGGTGATAAAGGGGCCAGAGATGAAAAGGCTAGTCTGCCCCATTCCCCTGCCGAAAGACCAACCTGCCCGGGCTGAAGTCAGTGGCAATCTTTCTGCTCTCTCCGATTTATACTGGAAACTGTCCAAATTGCCTTAAAAGCTGTAGGAAAAATGTCATTGCCTTCTTCAGGGACTGGCTCATCCCTTAATAAATCTTTGACAATGAGGCACAGAGCTGCTCTTTATGGAAGAAATGTGAACTCCTATAGATTGTTCCACAGTCACTGCACAGCTCTCATTACCAGGTGAATTAATTTGGCCTGGACTTACTATTTAAAAGTCACAAAATTCATAACAGGCAGAAAAACAAATCCTCAGCTCCCAATGCATATACTTAGACCGTGCTTACCACTTCATTTCTGTGATACACAAGCTGTGATATTTGTGTTCTGCAACTGCCTGGTTAGCCCCTTATTGCTCTTAATTCTTTTATGGCCTTTTATGCATGGATGTTAAGCATCGTGCGTCTCCAGAAACATCTAATAGAAGCCAACGTACCTAAGCACAGACATGATGAAGGGCTCTCAGAGGAGTGTATTGTAAAAATGGAGTGCGGTTTACTGTTTTCGTTCCTAGATAAAATGTGTCTGTTTTCCTGCTTCATTCTTTTGTATTTTTCCCTTGGAGAGGGTATTTTAATCTTATTTCTAGTTTGAGCGCAGCTAAAATCTGTTCAGCAATAATAAGAAGAAACAACTACATATTTGCATATGTCTCCTTATTATTTAGCCACTCTTCAAAACACATTTAAAAAAGTAACTGTGGAAAAAAAGAAACCTGGGATGGACTCACTGTTTACTCTAAAGAAGTCAGGCTGATACACCCCAAAAAAGATTTGCCCATTATGACACATCCAGAAGGGTGCTTTTCATCTGTTACACTTCTCAGACAGGTTTTTTTTTTCTTAAAAAGTTTCACTAATGGCTCATTTTTAGTGCTATACAAAAAGGAAGAATTGTATCCAATTAACAAAGGCAAGAAATAAATCACAGTGAGGTTTGTTAACAGCCAAACAGCATTAAGGGTTTAAACAGTTTTTGTCAAGATGCAACACAATTTAATTATTTAGTATCAGTCCAAATTGTTTTAATTACCAGGTGAGAAGGTGAAAATGACTGTATAAAAGTTAAGAACTTGTGAGGTTGGGGATCCCATAGTATGTGAAAAGACTGCAGTTCTTTAAGTGTTCCTTACCTCTGGGATGATGTTGTAAATGTCCCTAGGACTACACAGTCTGTGACAGAAAATAATACTGATGGGATGATCTGATTGTGAGAGAGACACACACACATGTTCCCCACTGCAGTACAATGCCTCCATGTTACAGGATCTATCAGGATTAATATTTTTTAGTCCAAATAAGTGAGTGTGTCAGTAGTCCTGACATGTGAAAGAGCAGAGGTTTTGAGTTACTCATGGAAGTTTGTGTGCACAGTGAACTCAGTGAAGACTTGATCCTCCTGTCTTATCGTGATAGGATTATTGTTGTTTGGTGAAACCCATGTCAGAAATCCTACAGATTACTGAGATTTTCCTTATTTTTCACAGCTACTTTCCCCTCAGTCCAAAAGTAAATAAAACTCAAGTGGCCAGCTTATCTAACTGGGTTGAAGAAGGCTCAGTTTTCTTCAAAATGAGTAGAATGGAAGACATGAGTCTTCCACATTTAAGAGGAGCACCTTAGGTCACTGGTGACTATCTGCTAGATTTTAATTTTCTTCTTCCTTCTCTTCCTCTGGTTTTGACCAGAATTACTTCATGACAAAACCTGTACTATCAAGAACTAAATTAAAAATAGTATATTTCTTTCAGAAGTTCTGATTTCCAAAGAAGTTCTGATATTTCCAATTAAAAAAATACAATTGTAAATTTCCTATCCACTGCAGTCCAGACTTTTCTACTCAGTGTAGCTTCCATCTGGATCAGCTCTCAGCTCAGTATGATTTCTTTTCTTCCTTGCACACTAATCCATCTCCTCAAGCCATTGCAACATCTTTTTTTTTCCTCCCCTGATGTTTCTCCCACAGGCTCATTGATTAGATGAAAACCAGTCAATCTTCTCTTTAAGTTTGGGAATGATAACTGCCTGCTCCAGTGCTATGTGATTTATTAGCAACCAAAGTGTTACGTTGACTTAAGAATGACGCTATTGCTTTTTAGTGCAATGTTCAGATAATATGTCTTCTGAGGCAGTCCTGTTGCCAAAACAGAATATTCTGGAGTCTCACACCTCTCAGATACAGCCAGTTCTAGATTTTGGGTGGTAGCTTATACCATCTGAAACAAGTAATGCTGTTTACTGTGAGCCAGCCATAGATACTGTATTGTAAGAAGCAGGAATACATGTTACTGGGATTGTAACAGATTCTAATAGAGTTATATAAAATCTTTATAAAGTAAAATTCTATTATACCTATTTAAGTGTTCTCTTGTACTTATGTTAAGCAATGACAAACTAATTGTTGACATTCAAATCATGTAGTGCTTCAATTACTACATATTCTCAAGTTCATGCTTTGATTTCCACACTTTGATCACAGGGTACCCGAAGGCCTGGCTCAAGGCCAGGTAAAAGGCTCTACTTCCCCCTTCTCCCATTCTTGCTGTACTTCATCGTGTTACTTGGTGAATATATAATTAGGAGGTTTTGTTGGAAGGGAATAAAAATGATGCAACACCACCATTAACATTTATAGATTGTCTTCAGATCCAGCCTTTTATTTGTTATGCCGATGTTACCCTGAAAGGAGACGTACTATGAAAAAACCAATGCTTACCTGGTACAGACACAGTGATGCACAAATGAAATAAGCAATTTTGATGATTAATACCACATTCTGTGGGTAATGGTTTTTAATATTTCAGAGGAAGTTTATTTGGTATGATTGGACTGGAAATGCTCAGTGAGGAAAGTTAATCTGATAAGAAGTGAATGCAGTGAGCATTTTGTCTTTGACATCTCCCTGGCTGAAAACAAACCAGATATTTTCAGGTGAAAATTAAAATGGCACTCTCCTTGGTGAGTCACCTGTAATAATAATAATAATACTAATAGAATACTACTACTACTACTACTACTACTACTACTACTACTACTACTAGCAGCATTATTACTTCAGGTGAAATATTTCCCCTCACTTGAGTACTGCAAAGGTCTTCATAATGAATAAATCTCATAATCACCTTAGCACAAATAAAGAAATGGGAGCACAACAGAGAGAGTGAACTATTAAATATCACCCAATACTTTTGTGGTAGAACTGTGAATCGAGTTTCTATGTGAATATACTCCAAATTGTGATGTAGCTTTCAGCTCACCTCTCTTTACTTAACTACAGTATCAATGGCTGCACTTTGACTAGTCATTGCAGCTCCTTTTGTAGTTATTGGAGAGAAAGGGAAAGGAAGTTTTAGACTGTACTTTGTGTGGTATAGTTCGGTTGGTTGTCTCAGAATAGGATGGATCGCTCCCTAAAGATCTTTCTTTCTTATGACTATAAAGGAGCCTGGGTGCGCTAACCTGGATGTATACATCTACATTTGTTCACATCTGCATTTCTTCAGATTAATCCCACATCCACATCCACATTAATTGCATCCACACATAAATTACTAAACATGCTGCCTGTAGGATGCTATGTTAACCATGTTATGCCAAGCAGAGATGGCAGCTAATGTCCCTTCTGAACATTTCCCAAGTACGATAATTGCCTCCTGTACTTTCATCAACACACATAGTGTTGAAGGATGTCTCACCAAAAAAATCAGTGATTCTACTTTTCTTGCATAAAAACCTGCAAGAATTATTAACTATTGTTTAATTAAGTACATGATATTTAATAATATTGTGTGTTTATTATTGACATTATTCAGATGTTTTATTGGGGAACATTGTGACAAGGCACATAGTGATTTCCTTCCAAAGTCTCCAAATCTCTATCAGGACCTCCACGAATACACCTTCAAACTTGATTCTCCTGTAACAGAGTGCCAAATGCATATAAACCGAGGCAAAAAATTATGTGACTTGCACAAAACCATAGAAAGCTACTGAAAAACGACTGTAGTCAGGCTCGATGCCGAATCTAGCAGCCACATCTCAATCTGTTAACTACCATCATCATTATTCTAAAATACAGGTGAGTTAGAAAATCCCAGTTCAGCTTTGACAACATAAAACACAACAAAAAGTAGTCTGTTTGCTCTGCTTGGTTTTCTTATCATAAAGAACGGCTGTGCCTTTTCATTTGCAGCCAGGCAGTGCAGGTGTAGTCATCAGAGGCATTGCACAGCCTTTTGTAACTCAAAGTGTTTGTTTTAAAACATACGTGTTTTCACTTCTAAGTTTAGAAATGTGAAAAATCCGAGGAGTTTTCCCCCTTGCAGTGTTGTCTGGAGGACACACGATGGAGCCAGCAAGTTCACAAATATTAGTTTGTTCCTGCAGAGGATCTGCAGTGAAAACCAGGTAACGCATACTGGCCTCTCTGAAATGTGTCCAGGCACCTAAGTGTCAAAGTGCTTTCTCAGCAGTGGCCACAAGCTCACACAGCAAACACAAGCAACTCACACCTGAAGAGTATCAGACAGAGTCTAATGTTTCAGTACATTTCTTTGGCAGAGAGACCTGCAGTGGGGAAGATGACTGGATTCTTAAGATATTGGGCCAGAAGATCTTGCCTTGCAAGATCCCAGCCCTTCCTTGGTTCCTCCATTATCCTCACCTTTTAGAGACCCAGCTTCAAGGAACATGGATTTGAGCCTATGTCCTCAAAGTATAGGCTTCTCTTAGGTATATATTTTGAAACTTTGAAACATCTTCTGCATGAGGTTTTCATGGGGAGAATTTGAAGAAGATGTATTGATGCTGGATAAACTCAGGGTTTTCAAGGGAGGAGGCAAAAACTGTGGTTGTTCCTCTATGAATCTGTAATAGTAAGAATGTCGTGGAGAAGTTAAGAAACTTTTCTCATCTCCTTTCTGGCCCTTGGGCTTCCTCAGGTGCTTGCAGTAACCTGAACTGCAGATGCAGAAGTAAATCAGCTGGGACTGAAACAGATCTTTAACCCTTGCCTCTACTCCCCTCGTGCTTATGGGTAAGCTATTGGCTTACACAATCAGTACAAGTGGTTAAGCACTGCTGTGTTTGCTTGGGTCAGTTCTCACTTTGTGAAAAACTTGGGTGTAACTTTCCCTTTCAAGTTTACACTGTAGTGAATCCATAATATCATTCTGCATTTACCAAGAAATGACCAAAAAAAGTTTGAAATATAATTACAGAAAAAATGCCCCTTCTTGACCTTTAGAATAAAACTTCCACTCTCCCTTTCCCCTTCCCCTCCAGTCCCCGAAGTGGTGGAAATTCAAGTAACTGGTTTGGGCAGAAGATGGGACACAGCAGCCAGCAATGCTTTGAAAAGAACATTTCTGAGTTGGGAGGAATAGTAACAAGTTGTCTTAACATACTTTTTTTTACCTATAATTTCTGAAATTATATGATCCTTCTGAGAAGGTTTCAGTTTCTAACTTAAATCTTGATCTGACAAGTTAAATATCACTGCATCTTAAAAGTAACTCTTGAAATACCTGATTGTGTTCAAGGCCCGTCTGGATATATTCAGAGTCAGTTCTGAATTCCACAATAAAAAATCTCAATTATTTTCCAGAATGTCTTTGCAGGTGTAAGATGCTTCAGAGAAAGTAAACTGGTTCCTTTTATTTCTATTGCCCCATTAACCAAATTTTATCATAAGGTCAGATCCTACTCTAACCAGTAAGATAAATTCATTCCAGTCCTGCTGCTGTCACCTACAACGGATAATCTAAAACACTCACAAATGGGAGGTTCAAAGCCCTTTTGAATGAATTAAGAAGATAATGGCGTGCTCTCATGTGTAATCTTCAAGAATATATATTTGCAACAAATCATTAAAGCTTAAATAAAGCTATGGGCAGCAGGTCAGACGACCCTCTTGCTGTGGTTCTTTCTGCCTCAAAAGCTGTGAAAAGAAGAGGGGGGTGTGGTGGGGAAAGTGGGGGGGAATGCAGAAGCCTAGGAGCCCAGGCAGTAGGAGTCTTCTTTCTTCCTCTGCGTGTGTGGCTACCACAGCTATTCTTGATAAGATGAATGTACAAAGAGTGTTTCAAGCAAAGATAGCAAAAGAACGCACTGGCATGTACAGATAGTGCTGAGGTGTTTGCAGTGAGGGACATTCTTAATTAAGAATCATGTTGAAAGTGCAAGTATCCAAAAGAACATAGGAATAAATTATGCTTATGAGAGAATTTCTCCCACAGTCCTAGTACTACATCGTTGAGCCTGGAAAACCTATAAGCATGTAGTGGTTGACTTCTAACCTGGGCACTTTTTTTCCCGGTTGGAACCCCTCCCAGTTTTCTTTCACAAGGGAATCGGGACATGGACATGGGAAGGATTGCATTGGAACCCTGTTCCATCAGAACTGGGGACTTGCAAAAAGACAGTTTAGATGCATAGTGGTACATTAACAGAATCTGGAGCTGGGGGATACTCCTCTGGCTGAACAGAAATAAACCAGAGCATATCTGCGTCCCTTAACGATGCTCCATACAGAGCTGATACTGCACAGGCTCCGTCTGAGCTATGAATTGAATAAGCACAGCACTGAACCTGAGTAAACATTCACTGTTTTCAGTTTGTTTTGAAAGAATTGAAAACATTCAGAATGTTTTTCAGTCTGAGCTAATATTGCTGTGAGCATGGCACTCTGCTGTGCTCTCCTGAAAGATCAACACAGTCAGCGCTAGCGGAGGGACCAAGAGAAAGATGTTGCTTTTGAAGTATTCACCCTGGCTTTAATTGCTAGAAGTTAGGATGGTATTGTAAGTTACGTGAGTTAATAAAGGGAGATTGATGGGAGTTATTAAAGGTATCTTAAGATATGTAAAGCTGTGTGATAACTGAGGTAAAAAGTTAGCAATAAAATGAACAATAGCAAGAGGTTAGAATAAAAGCATCAAGCCTAACAAACTTCTCTGAGAAATGGCATTTGTAAAGAAGAGATTTCAGGGGAACCACTGCTATACCATTCAATCCCTCCTCCCAGAAAAACTCCATAGTGGCCTGGTTATCAAAGCAGGACTTTACAGTCAAGATCTATGTCTGAGATCAATGATGTGAACACAGTAGTCCTCTTGATCACTTTATTTAAAACGGGAAGGAATTAATTAATCAGGTGGAAGTGCAGCAAAATCAAAACCAAAAACATAGAGAAAAATTGGTTATGTCTAGCAACAAGAGAATTCAGCTGATCAATTAATAAATTCAGTTTTTGAGGGAAAGGAATGATTGAGGTGATACTGCAGTGATACTGCAAAGGTAAAGGTTTAGCACTATTGAATAAGTGTAATTAACAAGTTCTGTTGATTTCCTTGCTCTTACACTATGTCAGACTGGGATTATGAAAGATTATACATTTCTATCGCATAGCAAGGGTTAGAATTCAAATACCTGTTTTTCCAAGGTGAAATTTATCTGGTGAAATTCATCATCAGGGTCAGCAGGCCTGTTGGCCTGCAAGGATTGTTGTTATCTGAAAGGATTTTAAGGTCTATAATAAGGAAACCAACCCCTTCACAAAAAGCAGAGTATGAAAGCAGATCAGAATATAGTATTAGCATAATAGCACTTCTATCCTATTTGGGGCAAAAATAGAATGATGTCCTTTTATGCACATTCCTGTGTTTAAAATCCCACTCATAGTGACATTGTACTGGCATTCTTCGATGAATTTCAATCTTCAAACACAGCAGGATCAGATCCAGGGATACTTGCTATCAGAAGATGCCAAAGTCCAGATACTCAGATTTATTCATCCACTTATTTCTGATCAAAATGTATGAGAACCTTCTGAGTCAGGGAGCCTGATCTAGCAAATCGAAGACCTATACCTTTATAGAGCTCAGACTTGGCTATCAGAGGTTTCTTCTGTATTCTGTAATTGTAGTAATTCTTCTCTGTGACTAAGAATTTAGTGAGAGACTGAAGGACAGAGCAAAAAGAATAGATAAACCATGGCTAATGCAGAAAGAGGAATATCTGGGATGGTTTAGTCAAGAGGGGAAAAGACAGAAGGATATGTAAAAGATGGCCATGACATGGAAGGCAATAATTTTTTCCTTGACTCACGTTTGTAGGAGAAGGAGGGTTTCATTACAGCAGGGAAGACCTAGATTAGACATTGAGAAAAAAAAATTCTCATGGTTTGGAATAGAAGCAGGCTGCTGAGAAGTTGAGGAGTTCACATTCCTGCATGTTTTTGGAAACAGACTGGACAAGCTTTTGTAAGGAATGACATGGGTACAGCTGATCCCACCTTTGGGCAGGGTGTAAATGAAACAACCTTTGCATGTTGCTGTCTTGTCTTACTGTCTATAATGGCAATAATTTATGAGGCACAGAGCAGACCAGGTCCTGCATTTGTGCCAATTTGCATAGCTGAGAAGTTGGCTTATTGTGTGCTTAATTCTTTACTGGCCATTAATTTGTAGTTAATTATCCTACTGTTCTAACATGTTAGATTGATTTGCTGTATAGCATAGTCTGCATATCCATTTTGAACACCATTAGTGGTGTGCTCGCAATCTCCTTCCTACTTATTTTCATTACACTTCAACATGATGTAGAATTTGTCAGACTGGGCTCAACTTTAGTCTTTGTGTGTATGTCTGTCTGCCAAAAATAGTTTGATTTACGTAAGTTCAGCAGTTACTCTGTTATACGATTTGAGAAGGGAAGAAGATAATTGCTAGTTTGCATTTCTTTACCTTAATTAACTTCTCTAACAGAAGATTATATGAAAAAGAATGGATTTTTTTCAAGCTCTTAATAACCAGATTAACCTCTTTTGGTGTAATAACAAAAATATTGTTGAAATAGCACAATTTTTAATGTCTGAACTGTGCTTTTTTGACACACACTATAGCTCTGCTGTTTTCTGTAATGCTTTGGATGTAGGCTACATTCCATATTTTGTACTGGTGAGGAATATTTGTCTAGAGATTTACATTAGAATTAGTTCTCTGAGGCTGCTACCACATCACTGTTCTGTAAGGATGTAAGGAAGATTGCTACATAATTTGTGGTATCCTTAAACCATATGTCTCAGCAGGTACAGCACTGTCAATGAGTGATAAAATCCCAGCAGAGGTTGGTGTAAATGGAAGAACTGAGACAATTCAGATTGGGGCCCAGAAGGAATGAAAGTTAATAGTTCAGTCCAAATTGAGGTGGGTTTGAAGGATCCCTTGTCCTTTTATTTGACTGCAGGTTTTATTCTAGTTTTGGTACACCAATCCAATGCTCCAGAGTACTCTGTATAGTATTAAGGTAGTACAATTCTCCAGACCTATGTTTCAGCTAATAACACTTTTGTCAGAAAATTTTGAACAGAGCATCAAGGGCTTTCTTAATCTTTAACTTTTAGTACTTCCAAAGTTAGAGACTATTCAAAGTTAGGTGCCAGAGATTAATAACCCAGAAGAGTTTGTTTCTCTGAATGCTGATTATTGAGGCAGCCGGGACAGCTAACTTAAGTTTGGCTTGTAATGTAAAGTTACCGAAAGTTGAATGGGATAAATCTAGGATGCTAATGGATAACCTTAGCCTGATGTTGGTGTCCCTACCTCCCACAGTACAGTGATTAAGAAGGAACTTGTAGCTGTACCTCAGCTGTGCAAAATAGTCTGGTACTGGAGAACACAAAGCTTTTCTTCCATGTAATTATTGCTGTAGATACACTTTTGGATTTATGTGTTTTGTCTTTTGGGGGTTTCTTTCTTTCTTTCTTTCTTTCTCTCTTTCTTTCT